>NC_089766.1:47594796-47804796 GCF_040412425.1 Macrobrachium rosenbergii
ATATGTGTTATTATTATTATTATTATTATTATTATTATTATTATTATTATTATTATTATTATTATTATTATTATTCAGAAGATGGACCCTATTCATACGGAACAAGCCCACCAAAGGGGCCACTGACTTGAAATTCTTTAAGCTTTCAAAGAATATTACGGTGCTCATTAGGAAGTTAGAAAACGTAAAGGGAAATACATAAAAAAGATAAATATATTTATATATTATATATATATATGTGTGTATAAATATGTATATGGGAAACAAACACAAAACAAATAAACAAAAATGAATTAACTTATCCTTTTCTTCAAAGTGCGTTCGCCAGGTACAACATGACAAAAACTCTAAGGAGGTTCATGGCGAGGTTTCCGCCATAAGATTTAACCCCATATTTTCCGCTATAAAGTATGAGACTGCTGTGTGATTGTCTGTGAGTATATATATATATATTTTGAAACATCTTTCGTTTCATTTCCTTGACGTGCTCTTTGCTGTCTAAGAAATATATATATATATATTACTTTTTGTTGATAATATTATTGACTCTCTTTGAGATCTGCCTCTCTGACTGCCTCGTATTGTGTTTGTATTTCATCTCTGCTGTATGTGTGTATGTGTGTGCGTGTGTATTGGTGTATGTGTGCATGTGCTAGAGAGATTATGTGTGTTTGTTCGTGTGTGTTTAGAATGTAAATCCTTCAGGTAAACTAAGCTTTTGTCCAGACTTGTAAAGCACAGGTCAGAAAACCATCTGGGAATTCAGGACGAATTGAAAAATCGGATCTTTCTTAGATAGTGACCCCCCAAGGGTTTTCGGGGGTCGTTATCTAGGGCTAATATTTCTTGGGGGTCATTATCTTTATGATATTGACAGTCTTTTGTTTATGTTTTTGCAGTCATCCCCAACGGGCTTGTACTAAACACGCCGCTAGGGTCGATACATATCTGGTTGAAACCCTTAGGGGGTCACTATCTAGGAAAGATGCAAAAAGTTCAGGGATCTTTCCTAGACAGTGACCCCCAATGGTTTTAACCCACCATGTATCCACCTTTGAGGCGTGTTTAGTACAAGCCCGTTGGTGATGACCGTAAAAACGTAAACGAAAGACTGTAAATATCATAGAGATAGTGACCCCCAAGAAATATTAGTCCTAGATAACGACCCCCTAAAAACCCTTGGGGGGTCACTATCTAGGAAAGATCCCTGAACTTGTGCTGTACACGGATGGAGCGTGAGTGATTGGTAAAAAGATGTCACGCAAGAAACTGAAGAATTAGGTACGAATGATGCCTTGGTCACAGGTAGTGAGGAATTGAATGTACTTTAGAAAGGTTTTATTCGCAGGAGGAGAATGGACTGACACACTGTCGAACTTCTCAGTTCCAGAGGTCCTTTATTCCTCACACCGTAAGATGCGGTGCGTTACTGCCCTAATACTATTCTTCTTGGATTTTGATACATTTTTATCTATTTATTAATTTATTCATTTATTCTTTTTTCTTTTTAAATAAGTGGGATCTCTTCTTTCTGTATTTCCCTTTACCTCGTCTTACTTCTTCCTAATGAACACCTTAATGTTCTTTGGAAGCTTGAATTTCAGGTCAGTGGCCCCTTTGGTGGGCTTGTTCCATATGAATAGGGTTCATCTTCTGAATAATAATAATAATAATAACGGAGTGAGATCATTTGGAGCTGTGACAGTGGTTTGCAGTTGTAGTGTAGATTATGTAGCAATAAAGGCTTCAGGTTTATGTAGATGCTTGGGAGAAAATGTGGCACAGTATGGTAAAAACAGTGGAAAACGGGGCCACAGAGTAGTCTAGTCAAGATGGCGGGGATGGGGTCTTTGCAGAAGTTGTGGAGTCGGAGAATTTTTCTAAGGTGGTGAGGTCATGTAGTAGGACGTGCGCTGGTCTTCGCGTCTTTGTAACGACGAGGGAAATGAAGTCCAAAGCTTTATCCTCCGTGAAAATAGGAATGTTTGCAAGACAGAGAGGAATGACTTCCTTCGTATGTGTGGAGTACCAGCGCAAGGCTGATGAGAATTGGGTGACTGAACTGATGAACGTGTGGGAGTTGTTTGCACAAAGGTCTCACCTTTGCTTCAGCGTCAGTGGCCTTGTGCTTCTCAGGAGCGAGTTGACTATGAGATGCTCTTTCTTCAGAGAAAAATGTTGTGTGTAATGATATATATATATATATATATATATATATATATATATATATATATATATATATGTATATATATATATATATATATATATATATATATATATATATATATATATATATATATATATATATATATATATATATATATAAATAATCAGAATGTCGGAAACACTTCTTCCCAAGGAAATTTAATTTTAACCAAGTTCCTAAATATTTTGTTTAAGACCTTGCAACATTCGTTGACTACCTGGAAATATTTATACAGGTATTTGGGAGTCAGTATAACAGATGATGTTAGGATGAGCGAAGAGGTGGATCGCAGGAGAGGTGGAGCAAGAAGGCTAGTGGGGTGTTTGGAAAATATTGTATAGAGACTTAAACTGTTGAACCAGCTCTCCCTTATGGAAGTGAAATGTGGTGTGACTTTTGAGCGAAAGAAAAATATTGAAGCTGGTGAGATGGTTAGTGTGTGTACTGTAGTACAAGCTGCCTCAGAAGAATTAATAGGTAAAAAATGAAGAGCTATGTATGAAATCATTGTTTAACTCAGAAGTGTGGGAGGGAAGGGAGAAAGAAAGACATAGTAATGGTTGGATAAACATTGTGAAAGAGGTATTGGAAAGGAAAACCCTTAATATCCAAGAAATGCAAGAATGCTTGCAAGATAGGGATGAATGGCACAGTGTGTCTAGGAGAACTCACATGGTGCTGGTGAACCTTCTGTATGAAGTATGAAAGTGGCAGTGATCATTGCATTTTTTTCTCTGGAGCCAACCCCTGGTAAGAAAAAGGATTGATGTATATATATAGGTGTGTGTGTTTTGGGAGTGTGTATTGTGAGTGCAAAGATTGGGAGTAATATATGTTATCATGTTAAGTTTAGCGTTAAGATTGGCATGCTTCTGAAATATGAGCATTAGTACACCAAGGATCTCTGAAAAATCTAGCCTACACCTTTTGCAGACATTAAAGTTCACCTTTTTTTAGCAAACTGATATTTTAAAGGATTGGTTAGCATAAATTCACCAAGTACCACAATGGTCCCGTGGCATATAAACATAAGAAGCGCTCACGGGAAAAGGTGAAAGGACAGATCGTAGACCCTGAGCTTTCGTCTTTATTTCAAGACCTGATCACAGTGATCAGGTCTTGAAATAAAGATGAAAGCTCAGGGTCTACGATCTTTCCTTTAACCTTTTCCTGTGAGCACTTCCTATTATTAGCGTAAAAATGTTCACTGAATGAATTGTTCTATAGGGTCCATTTGGGAAGTATATGACCCAGCCCAAGGCAGCCTGGAATTCTTCGGAATCCCTGTCGCCAACACCAGGAGTGCCGGTCAGGTCGATCCCTTCTGCGGTGCTCCTGACGGACTTTTCGCTCACGATTACGACTGTCGAGAGTTTTTCTCCTGTGCCAATGGACGAGGATGCCTTCTGGAATGCCCTACAGGAACTCACTTCCACAAGAGTCTCAAGATTTGTGTTTGGCCCCACCAAGCACCTTGTACACCAAGTAAGTTACTGATTGCAGTTAATTACATTACACGAGTATAAAATGCGATAACCAGTGTTTCTTATCATTTCATGTGTCTCTATGATTTACAGAGCCTGGGCCACTCCCATCACATTGGCCTCCTTTAGAAAAATGCTCTGATCTACCACCAGGACCTAGACCACCTAGGCCACCCTCTACTCATCCATCAGGTCAGCAGCCATTGCCTACTCCTGCTCCTCCATCTCCTCCAAAGCCACCTGTTCCTCCAAAACCCCCAACCCCTCCAGCTACTCCCCAACCCCCAAGACCTCCTACCACACCTCAGGCACCAACTACACCAAGTTCACTATTCCCTGTTACAGTTGCCCCGACAACCCCAGCACCTATTCATCCCATCACACCTTACCCATGCCCTTGCGTTACACAACCATATCCATTACCGGGGAGACCAACACCAGGGCCTGTAACAACAGAGAGACCAACGCCAGGACCTGTAACAACAGAGAGACCAATGCCGGGACCTGTAACAACAAAGAGACCAACGCCAGGACCTGTAATAACAGAGAGACCAACGCCAGGAACTGTAGCACCAGATAAACCAATTGTATATCCACCAAGCAAACCAGGCCAGCCAATTATAGTTCCAGTTAAGCCACATCCTCCTGTGGGCACTGAACCTTCATACCCAACAACTAGCAGACCAGGTGGTATACCAACAAGCAAACCAAAGCCCCACCCAGAAAAACCTCTGTTCCCAATTATATTACCTTTCCCAGGTGGCTATCCACCTCGTCCTACACCAAGACCGCCCCCAAGTACACCTTCATCTCCATTCCCAGTTCACCCTGGACCAGGTCAACCCGGTTTCCCTCCATCCGTCACTTCAAAACCACCCGTAGGGGTAACTTCACCTCCAGTAATATCTTGGCCATCGCAGACAGAGCAGCCTTCCCGACCAGTGCCAGTTCAACCAAGTACAGATAGACCTCCCCACCCCCAACCATTTCCAACACAGCCGAGCACATCAAGACCGTACCCAGGTAGACCTCCCCACCCACAGCCGTTGCCAACACAACCAAGCACATCAAGACCGTATCCAGATAGACCTCCCCACCCACAGCCATTCCCAGCACAGCCAAGCACATCAAGACCATATCCAGATAGACCTCCCCACCCGCAGCCAGTGCCAACACAACCAAGCACATCAAGACCGTATCCAGATAGGCCTACCCACCCACAGCCATTCCCAGCACAGCCAAGCACATCAAGACCATATCCAGATAGACCTCCCCACCCGCAGCCAGTGCCAACACAACCAAGCACATCAAGACCGTATCCAGATAGGCCTACCCACCCACACCCATTCCCAACACAGCCAAGCACATCAAGACCATATCCAGATAGACCTCCCCACCCGCAGCCAGTGCCAACACAACCAAGCACATCAAGACCGTATCCAGATAGGCCTACCCACCCACACCCATTCCCAACACAGCCAAGCACATCAAGACCATATCCAGATAGACCTCCCCACCCCCAACCAGTGCCAACACAGCCACCAAGACCATATCCAGATAGACCTCCCCACCCGCAGCCAGTGCCAGCACAACCAAGCACACAGAGACCACATCCCATTTACCCACAGCCAGGAGTACCAGGTGCACCAGATGCCGCCACCACTCCAGCACCACTTTGGCCTACCTCTGGCACATCAAAGCCACCTGTAGGAAAACCACATCCATTCCCAACTCACCCTCCTCACCCAACTCATCCTCCCCTTCCAACTCATCCTCCCTTCCCAACTCATCCTCCCTTCCCAACTCACCCTCCTCCACCAAGACCTCCAGTTCCTGGACCAGGAGATCAGTTTCCTCCGTCCCCTCCTCACCCTACTGATATTCCAACTCATCCCACAATCCCTCCAGAGATAGACACACTTGGAGGAGGGGACAGGCCAGGGTGCGAGAACTGCTGCTGCGACTGCGCGGAAGGAGAGAACGATAGTAAGGAAGACGACCGGTTAAAAGTGGGGGAGAGGCCCCTGTCTTACTTCTACAGAACGCAGAGCAAATTTGGAAATTCGCACATCAACTCTGTTGGAGAGAGGTTTGTTGTTACTCAGTTCTTTTCAACATTTCAATGGAGCTACAAGCAGAGTACATTGAAATCATAGGTTAAACAACAGAGACTTACTGTGTCGCACTGACAGGACACTATGGCTCACTAGAAAAGAGGGCTGCATTCACATGCTGCATCTTTTTTGGTATTCAGATATTTAGCGCAGAACATAATTATTATTTTTATCAGTTAAAACAGACAAACGTGGAACATTAACCGGCACCTTAACTTAAAAAGCAAGTTTTTGTAAATACCAGTAGAATGACCTTGTACAGAAATAAGAACAGATTAGCATGCAATTCATTAACTAATGGCCCCCTCCAAGAGAAAAAAATTCAAATTTATATCTCTTTTTACAGAAGCATTCCTTGCTCATTAACTGTAGCATGTAGGAACAATAATTTACATTCATTTCCCTCACAGAGACTGTACTGACCACCATTAAATAATACCAGAATAAGATTTTTATATATTTATTTCAGTTTAACCTGGCTATTCAATAAGCGTCACTTTATGTCTGTGCCTAAATCTTCAGCTCTGAAGAGAGTATGGTAAACAGAGAATAGCAATAAGCAGTTAGAGCATTTTTTACTCCAGAAATGTTTGTCTTTGCTTTAAAAACGAAGAAGAGGGAAAACTAGAGTCATCTGGAACAAATCTAGACTTGTACCTATTTGTAACACTGTTTTGGTGTAACTACAGTAGTTAAGGGGCATCAGAAGTCTGTAATTCGTGTCAAGTAAGCGCAAATGGGCCTGTCAGCAAGCAAAATGTCCAAATTTCAGGTATCTGTCTGATTACTTGAATCTCATCTCCTGCATTTAAACTTTCTTACCCAGATCATATTTCATCTTGGTCCTATGAGGAATTTACTGACAAATTGGATCTCACCTAGACAGTGACCCCCAAGGGTTTTCGGGGGTCGTTATCCAGGACTAATATTTCTTGGGGGTCATTGCCTTCATGATATTTACAGTCTTTTGTTTATGTTTTTTACGGTCGTCCCCAAAGGGCTTGTACCAAACACGTCGCAAAGGTGGATACATAGCGGGCTAAAACCCTTGGGGGTCACTACCGAAAGATCCGACAAATTAGCTCCTGAGCTGCCTTTGTGTTTTCTCCTCCTAACCGTTAAATCCTGCACTTACGTTTTCTTGGCCAGATTGTACTGCAACATAATTCCCTCAGGAATTTGGGGAGGAATTAGTTTCTAAGCTTTATATTCCTTTTTGTCTCTAGTGTTTAATGGTGGTAACTACAGTCTCTGTGAGGGAAATAAATGTTAAATAAGTGTAAATTATTGTTCCTACACATTACAGTCAATGGACATGGAATACTTCTGTAAAAAGGGATGTACATCAATTTTTTTTTATCTTCGAGGGGGCCATTAGGTAAAGAGATGCATGCTAATCAGTTTTTATTTCTGTTGAATCAACCACCTGAGAGAGTTGGAGACATTAATAATAATAAGAAGAAGAATAATATCCTTATTTCAACTAACAGTTTTATATGAACAGAGAATGCACATGCATTAGAAATAGTTCAAGGTACAGCCAATTGTTAACACAGTCAACATATATGCCACCTTTTTTGAATTTATTAAAACAGTGGCTACAGAATGTCCACTAAATTCTGTGCTCATCAAATGTATATGAACAGGAAATTGTGTATTTTGTGTATGTTTATAGATTGTTGATTATAGACACTGAGCCATATTTTCTCAGCTAAACTGCTTAGAAGCCATTTCATCAGCAAAGTCCTTAATGCAGTGATTCTCAAACTGGGTGCCGTGGCACCCTGGGGTGCCAGAGACAGTGCCTAGGGGTGCTGCAAGGTTGTCATGAATTTTGTCTTGGCTTGATTATCTCAATGAACATTTAAAAAAAAAAAAAAAAAAAGTTTGCAGAATTCGTCATATATTCATTATGAGTGTGTCTACTCTAATATATTATATATATATATATATATATATATATATATATATATATATATATATATATATATATATATATATATATATATATATACGTATATACCTGTATATTTATATACATTCATTAAATAAGAAGTTAATTAATGCGATATGGTGGGGGGCGGATGGTGAAGAAGGGGTGCCACAGTAATGATTACATTAGTTAGGGTGCCATCACTACAAAAACATTGAGAACCACTGCCTTAAAGGATGGTGTTGGACTGTGATATGGGTTAAGAAAGGATAACTGCAGGATTTAACATTTAAAAGCAAGAAAACAAAACTGAAGCTACTTCATCCACAAATTCTTCAGGGAATAGAGTTGTAATGTGATCTAGGTATGATGGCGTGTTGATCCTAATTATTATTATTATTATTCAGAAGATGAAACCTATTGATATGGAACAAGCCCACCAAAGGGGCCACCGACTTGAAAATCCAGAAGCTTCCAAAGAATATTATTGTGTTCATTAGGAAGAAGTAAGAGGAAGTAAAGTGAAATGCGGAAAGAAGAGATCCCACTTATTAAAAAAGAAAAATAAATTAATAAATAGATAAACAGATAAAAAGTATTATAATGCAAGAAGAACAGTATTAGGGCAGTAAAGCATTGCATTTTCACTTGAACTTCTGAAGAAGAAGAAGAAGTTCCAACTGCACGACATCCTCAGAAGGGAGGCTGTTCCACAGTCCAGAGGTGTGAGGAGGAATAAAGGACCTCTGGAACTCTGGAGAAGTTCGACAGCGAGGCAAAACATTTACTGCATATTGGTCCTCAGGGATGTAAGGTCACAATAAACCTGGCAAGCAGTGAGTGTTGGGGCCCCATAGAATCAGAGAAGGGGGATAATAGTAGGTTCATGAGCGTGAGAATTCCTGATAGAACAGTAGTATATGTAGTCATGAGTGTCTGTGTAAAATAAACATATAACAATTTAGGATTATTATTATTATTATTATTATTATTATTATTATTATTATTATTATTATTATTATTATTATTATTCAGAAGGTGAAACCTATTGATTTGGAACAAGGCCACCAAAGGGGCCACTGACTTGAAATTCAAGCTTCCAAAGAATGTGGTGTTCATGGGCCAAGTAAGGTTGAGAACCATTGTGATATGTAGTGGTTGAAGTGTATAATGTTGCAGGTGAAACTTTAGTGCAGTGCATATATTTTCCATTTAAGTATTCAGCACATCATGTATTGCACTGTGTAGGTCATTGTATTTTAAAGTTTGATAAAGCATGTCCATTTTGAATCTCAAGGCTTGGTACTGCATGCTTAATTTGTATATAGTGTTTTAAAATGTGTAGTTTGTTTCTTAAACTGCATGATAGATAATGTTTGTATAGTTTGTATATTGTAAAGGCTGGATATTGAGCTTAACTTTATACAAATTTTAATGTTTTAAGTTTAATTTTGATGGCACTTGTCTGTTTACAAAGAATTTTTAGTTGGTGTTCCAAGGTGCAAAATTCCTGTCAGTATTTGATGCAGTGTGTTTAGCATTTATCTCGAATTATGGCACTTTTGTGCCTAACTTGTATCTGATAATTTATTATAATTTATACAAATTAAATGATAGACTTCTTAGGAAGAATAAAAGTTTTATTTCCTGCTACTGAACCCATGTGTCTTTCCGTCGAATGAAATCTCTTTTTAAAACACAACGAGAATTCTGGTTTATATCAATATTTCACGAAATGTGCTTAGTTTTAATCTCAAGACAGAACACTTCTTGCATAACGTACATCTCTGGATTTGTTGTAATTTTTACAGTTCGTATCACAGGACCTTTTGACATGAATATTTGACCAGGTAGGCCTAGGTCTAGTTCCAAGTCTTAGCACATCGTACATTACCTCTTCCACAGAGAGCTTTTGCATAAATATTTGACCAAGTAGGCCTAAGTCTAGTTCCAGTACACAGTATTATCTTTTCCACAGGAATCCAGTCGTGGTAGTGGTGGCGGATCCAAGCAGTGCGAACTCCGACTGGCTCACCAACCTCATCCGCTCCGGAAAACGTTAAGGATCATGGACGACAGAACCAGTTTTTCTCTCCCTGCTGTCACGCTTGAATACGCAAACAAAAAAATAAAAAAAAAGTCTTTTCTAAAGCTGTGTTGCTCTTTGCATCGACTCTCATGTGTTTGGATAACCTCAAAGAATTCATTGATCGGATGTTTCAAAGATGTAGATTGAAGTGACTTTCCTTGATGCTGGTGGCCCCGATCTGCGCAGTGTTGTTGACAAGCAGAGTTGTTGTGATATATATAGTATCTAAAGGCCTACTTTAAATGAAGTTTCTGATAGATTGTACTTAAGGAGGCTGAAAGTAATCTCGCTGGCATTCCCAGTCTAATCACTCTTTGCCTTTTCGTGTTCAGTGAGATTTTGATGCACTACTGTACATCTCAGTCAAAATGCAGGCTGCCCACATGGCGGGGGATCGCAGTTGCTGACCGGCTTCTCGTAAGAAGAAAACTGAACCAAGTTCAGTTTGCTTCTTGGAAAACCTGTCCAGAGGCCTTGGTGTTTTGTCACATCCACAGTCAATTGTACCATATCGTTATTATTATTATATTATTGAGAAGATGAGACCTATTCATATGGAACAAGCCCACCAAAGGGGCCACTGACTTGAAATTCAAGCTTCCAAAGAATACGGTGTTTTCATTAGGAAGAAATAGGAGGAAGTAAAGTGTATTTCACTTTACAGAAAGAAGAGATCCCACTTATCACAAAAGAAAAAATCAATATAGATTTATCTTGAGGGACTACTGACTGTCATTGAAAGACATTCCTGGTCACTGTCTTAGAATTCCAAGGGTTGAAAACAGTCCCCTGCACAGTCAGTGTTTCTGAAGAGAGCTTCCAAAGGCCAGCGTTACTCAGCGAACTGCATTTTGCTAACCCACCAGAGGTTCGCCTTCTGCTCTGGCAGTGTGCCTTGGTGGTGTTCACTGCCCTTGTCTGCTCAGATGAAAGTCATTTGTTGTCTGTTTTTATTTGCTCACTCGGCCATGGCAGCGAAAGGACGAATCGAAGACTTGCAAGACTTTGTGCCTGTGGAGCAAGATCAGCCAAGGTATCCTTTCCCAAGGGGGAAGTCCGAAGTCGTTTTGTCTTTTCGTGCCGTGGAATGAAGATTTTTCCATTTTTTTTTATGCTATATCGGTGCTTTGGTAGGCATTGAAGGTGGTGGAGATTATGTTAAAAATGGCAAGGTACAAGTGTGACTATGAGACTAGCTGAGTACCTATCACAGGTATTTCGTTTGACTTGCTTCAGGTGATGTTTGTATGGCAGTTCATTATCATATACCAACTCCAGAGGTTCATTTTGAAGGTTGTTTGAAGTTATCTATTCTTAATCAATTTTATGTTACTGTTGAAGTTCCCTTACTCTAAGAAATCTTAAGAAAGGGAAGCACTGTTGTTATTCATGAACTGTCAGTAACAAAATGGTGTTTTTGATGATCAGAAGTC
The DNA here is from genome assembly GCF_040412425.1 of Macrobrachium rosenbergii. Classification (NCBI taxonomy): domain Eukaryota; kingdom Metazoa; phylum Arthropoda; class Malacostraca; order Decapoda; family Palaemonidae; genus Macrobrachium; species Macrobrachium rosenbergii. The sequence continues at coordinate 47,606,056 of NC_089766.1, forward strand.
TAGAAAAATAAAAGATATCTATAAAAACTCATCAGTTAACAGTGATGGCTTGCATAGGCATTCACAAAAGCGTGTGCTTAACAGGTTGCTCTAGAAGCAGAGGCCCATTGCAGCACATGATTTGTTTAAGCTAAACCAACCAACCAGTTTGTGGTATCAGCAAGAGCTTGTGCTGACACAAGGCCACAAGTATCCGTGCAGACATGAGGCCGCAAGAGCCTGTGCTGACATGAGGCCACAAGAGCCCTTGCTGACCCCCCCAAGGCCACAAGAGCCTGTTCTGGTAGCAGATCACGAGAGCCTGTGTGCTAGCAGACCACAAGAGCCTGTTCTGCAAGCAGATCACGAGAGCCTGTGTACTAGCAGACCGCAAGAGCCTGTGTACTAGCAGACCACAAGAGCCTGTTCTGCTAGCAGACCACAAGAGCCTGTGTACCACAAGAGCCTGTGTACTAGCAGACCACAAGAGCCTGTGTGCTGGTGCAAGAAAGAACATCCGGTGTTAACAAAAGGCCGCAAGTGCCTGTGCTGTCACAAATCACAGAAGCCTTGACAGACGCAAGACCACAAGAGCCAGTGCTACAGAGATGCCACATTGATCTCTTATAGCTTTGCCTGGCACCTTCCTTGCTATGCTTCTTCTTCTCTTTTTTTTGGGGCATTCATTTCCAAGTTGTGATATTTTAGCTTTGTGAAGGCACCGGACCTCTACCAGGGGAGGTGCCTTCTTGCAATGCGGGTACACTCAGGCATTATACCTGTAAATTGGTGCGTCCTAAGGCTAGAGGAGGAGAGACTCCGCTTCTCAATACAATTAGTGTTTGTCAGTGGCCGTTGATGTATTTGTTGTTGATGTGACCTGTTTTTCAAATCATTGTGGAGTCTGTTAGGACGCATCTCGATTAACATAAACCCTTTCATTGATGATGTTTGTGCTTTTGTTGTGTAATCTTGTTAATAAAGACATCAAATGACATCTGTATTGTTTCACTTTCCGTAAGAGCTAAGGGGGAGGGAGATGGAATAGATGAGAAGTGATGGAAAAAAAGAAGAAAATTGTATGGTGGGAGAAAAACGCTGGACAGACCCACTTGTTATGGAATGGAATGGAATAGGAATACAGAGTTTAGGCCAGGCACTGGGACCTATGAGGTCATTCAGCGCTGGAAAGGAAATTGAGAGTAAAGGGTTTGAAAGGTGTAACAGGAGGAAAACCTTAGTGTGTGGTGGGAGAAAATTGCTGGACAGACCCACTTGTTAGGGAATGGAATGGAATAGGAATACAGAGTTTAGGCCAGGCACTGGGACCTAGGAGGTCATTCAGCGCTAGAAAGGAAATTGAGAGTAAGAGGTCTGACAGGTGTAACAGGAGGAAAACCTTTTAGCAGTTGCACTATGTAATCATTGTTAAGAGAGGGTTAAGGATAGCAAGATGGAAGAAAGAGAATATGAAAGGAGGTACAGTAAAAGGAACGAAAGGGGGTTGCAGCTACGGGCCTTAAGAAGGGACGCTGCAAAGAACCTTAAGCAATGCCTACAGTGCACCATATGAGCTGCACTGATGACACTACCCCCATTTTCTCAGTCGCTGTTCTTGTTAAATAAAAATTGGCATTACCAATAAGAGAGGTTATTTTACATCTGGCATACGATTGCTTCATTAGGTAAGCAATTACTTACTGGTTCATCATTGTACGATAATTATTATTATTACCAACTTTTCAAGCAATATTTCAAATTATTAACATCATTTGCCGCTCACTGCATCTATAGTAATATATATATATATATATATATATATATATATAGCAAGAAGGCACTAAAGCAGACAGCTTGGTACATGGTTTTCCTTTATTCAGGGCGGCCTACGTTTCGAGATCCTTGTCTCATCCTCAAGGCTAAAAATACAAAGTAAAATATACAAATACAGCAAGAAGATTTAGGATATATGTACAAATAAAATATGATGAAGTAAAACATCAGTAAAAAGGTAAACCTAAAATAAAATTGTAAAAAAAAAGAGAAAGAAATAGAAAATTTTTACTAACAGACCTTATTCCTCGAAGTTCAGTTGCTGTATGAAAAACAATAAACATAAGGTGGGGTGTGGTTTAAGCTATATACAGGGGCGTGGACGAGGAATGATTGTTCAAAGAGGGAACAAGCTTTTTGATCGCTAACGATTCAAGAATAGGGAGGTGGTGTTCGTGTTGACTAGTTAGTATAATCTTAAAATCATTATAGTTTATTTTACTTTTGCATAGTTTTATGTAGTTTCTAATATTGGATGTTTCGGGATTAGACAACTTGCACCCAGTGCGAAAGCTAACGCCAATATGGACCTTAAGCAGTTGGCGTGTGTTTCCCACGTATGTCTGACAATGGCATTGACAGCAAGTAAATAAATAAACAACACCGGACTGCATTAAAGGGCAGTTTTTTCTTTGTGACGAAACATACCGCCAATAGTTCTTGGGTTCTTAAATATGAGCTTCACGTCAACTGCAGGAAAATAATTCGTTAAAATCCTTTTTAGATTGGGTAGGAAAGAGGTGTCATGCGTGAACGGAAAACTTATATAATATGTTAATTTATGTGCCAAGTGTGTGGTAGCAGGAGGGTGAAAGGACTTATCAATGCTCTCTTAACATACTTTAAAAATAAATTGGATGGATAGCAGTTGGATTTAAAATAATCATAGAAAACCTATTTCCTTGTGAAAAAGATGCCAGTCGGATGTAAGTGTTATGGCCCTGTGGAGGAGAGTGGACAGAATTCAATTTAAAATTATAAAAGCACGAACTGTAAAAATTCTGCCCAAGACCAGTAAAGGTTTTCTTGCGGAACACACCAGTATGAAATCTCTTTTCTTCACGGATGACGATGGTGTCTAAAAAGGATAATTGGTTATTATTTTCTAATTCATAAGTAAATTTAATGTTATTATGTAGCGAATTAGCATACTGCAAAAACTGGTCACAGTGGTGACGTTCTTTAAAAGGACAAAGTGTCGTCAACATAACGGCGATAAAATAACGGCTTGAAAACAGAGGACAGCTGTCAGCAGCTCTCTCTCGAATTTGTGCATAAAAATATCAGCAAAAATGCAGCTTAATGGATTACCCATTCCTACACCTTCCACTTGCATGTAAACTTCATCATTAAACACAAAGGCCGTGTCCCGTACCGCCAACAGCTCTTTAAAATCTAAGCGGTTAAAACCGTGGTACACATTGTCCTGATCATTAAAAATAGTATCCAAAATATAACCGATTGTTTCCTCCACTGGTATATTAGTGAATAGTGACTCTATATCAAAACTGGCCATGACCAAATCGGAATCTTGACATAAAATATTATTTTTAAATTCTAAGGAACTGTTAACAGTAAATTCATTTTTGAAAGAGTTTTCCAAGAGAGGACTATGTATTTTGCAATTTTGTAGTTGGGTGTAGTATATATGAAGAAAGGATTGGCCTCATAGGTATATTCTCTTTATGTATCTTGGGAGGCCATACATGATACCATAAGATGATCCAGTGACGAAAAGCTCATCATAAGTAGTTTGAGTAATAACCTGTTTATTTTTAAAGATCTCAGAAAACAGTTAATTTTGTCCTCTTTCTTAAAAATAAGTTTAAAGTCTTTGTTACCAATTTTTTGAAATTTAGAATCATCGGTGAGTATATTCTGCATTTTTTGGAGATAATCAACTTTATTCAAAATAACTGGTTTTCCAAACCAGATAAAGGTAATGGTACAGTTATTTTGAATAAAGTTGATTATCTCCAAAAAATGCAGAATATACTCACCGATGATTCTAAATTTCAAAAAATTGGTAACAAAGACTTTAAACTTATTTTTAAGAAAGAGGACAAAATTAACCGTTTTCTGAGATCTTTAAAAAATAAACAGGTTATTACTCAAACTACTTATGATGAGCTTTTCGTCACTGGATCATCTTATGGTATCATGTATGGCCTCCCCAAGATACATAAAGAGAATATACCTATGAGGCCAATCCTTTCTTCATATACTACACCCAACTACAAAATTGCAAAATACATAGTCCCTCTCTCTTGGAAAACTCTTTCAAAATGAATTTACTGTTAACAGTTCCTTAGAATTTAAAAATAATATTTTATGTCAAGATTCCGATTTGGTCATGGCCAGTTTTGATATAGAGTCACTATTCACTAATATACCAGTGGAGGAAACAATCGATTATATTTTGATACTATTTTTAATGATCAGGACAATGTGTACCACGGTTTTAACCGCTTAGATTTTAAAGAGCTATTGAGTTGGCGGTGGGACACGGCCTTTGTGTTTAATGATGAAGTTTACATGCAAGTGGAAGGTGTAGGAATGGGTAATCCATTGCTGCATTTTTGCTGATATTTTTATGCACAAATTGAGAGAGAGCTGCTGGACAGCTGTCCCTCTGTTTTCAAGCCGTTATTTTATCGCCGTTATGTTGACGACACTTTTGTCCTTTTAAAGAACGTCACCACTGTGACCAGTTTTTGCAGTATGCTAATTCGCTACATAATAACATTAAATTTACTTATGAATTAGAAAATAATAACCAATTATCCTTTTAGACACCATCGTCATCCGTGAAGAAAAGAGATTTCATACTGGTGTGTTCCGCAAGAAAACCTTTACTGGTCTTGGGCAGAATTTTTACAGTTCGTGCTTTTATAATTTTAAATTGAATTCTGTCCACTCTCCTCCACAGGGCCATAACACTTACATCCGACTGGCATCTTTTTCACAAGGAAATAGGTTTTCTATGATTATTTTAAATCCAACTGCTATCCATCCAATTTATTTTTAAAGTATGTTAAGAGAGCATTGATAAGTCCTTTCACCCTCCTGCTACCACACACTTGGCACATAAATTAACATATTATATAAGTTTTCCGTTCACGCATGACACCTCTTTTCCTACCCAATCTAAAAAGGATTTTAACGAATTATTTTCCTGCAGTTGACGTGAAGCTCATATTTAAGAACCCAAGAACTATTGGCGGTATGTTTCGTCACAAAGAAAAACTGCCCCCTTTAATGCAGTCCGGTGTTGTTTATTTATTTACTTGCTGTCAATGCCATTGTCAGACATACGTGGGAAACACACGCCGACTGCTTAAGGTCAGATGACGCACATATTGGCGTTAGCTTTCGCACTGGGCAAGTTGTCTAATCCCGAAACATCCAATATTAGAAACCACATAAAACTATGCAAAAGTAAAATAAACTATAATGATTTTAAGATTATACTAACTAGTCAACACGAACACCACCTCCTATTCTTGAATCGTTAGCGATCAAAAAGCTTGTTCCCTCTTTGAACAATCATTCCTCGTCCACGCCCCTGTATATAGCTTAAACCACACCCCACCTTATGTTTATTGTTTTTCATACAGCAACTGAACTTCGAGGAATAAGGTCTGTTAGTAAAAAATTTTCTATTTCTTTTCTTTTTTTTTTTTTTTAACAATTTTATTTTAGGTTTACCTTTTTACTGATGTTTTACTTCATCATATTTTATTTGTACATATATCCTAAATCTTCTTGCTGTATTTGTATATTTTACTTTGTATTTTTAGCCTTGAGGATGAGACAAGGATCTCGAAACGTAGGCCGCCCTGAATAAAGGAAAACCATGTACCAAGCTGTCTGCTTTAGTGCCTTCTTGCTATTTTGCTGAGGAATAGCCTCGATTTCACACCAATGTATATATATATATATATATATATATATATATATATATATATATATAATTTATATGTATATGTATAATTATATGTATTTTTATTTTGTATATATTTATAAACATAAAAGTATTAATCCACAGATACCACTTTCATGTCAAATTCATTGCAACTTTAGAGTAACCTGCATTCACCTGGGCCAGGATTCGAACCTGTGCCTACTGGGTTTGACGCAGTAGAAATAGAGGATTGTCCATTCGGCTATCAAGAGTGATAGGCAACTGGGTAAGTCCATTTCATCTATGTATCAAACCTGAAAAGTATAGGTTCGAATCCTGGCCGGGGTTCATGCACTTATATATATAATTTACTTAGGGAGTAGGTTAATCTGAAGGTAAATTGGTATTAATAGGAAGAGACATAATTAGGCGATTCTATTCAGCGCTGAAACGGAGACTTGAGAGTAATATGGTCTGAAAGGTGTAACAGGAAGAAAGAGAATGTGAACGGAGGTACAGCAAAAGGAATGACAGCGGTTAAATCTAGGGGCCATAGAATGGACGCTGCAAAGAACCTTAATTAGGCCTAATGCCTACAGTGCACCGTATGAGGTGCACTGCCGGCGCTACCCCGCTACTGGGACCTTCCCAGAATAGCCTACACCACATAGTACTAAAATGCAGTTCAATCGTTGGAACTTCAGAAGTTCAAACTCTGTGAAAATGTAATTTTTGGTTGATCAGGCTCGTAAGAGTCTCAAATCATGGTCGTTTGTCTACTTATTTTACTTTATTGTTAACTTATCGTAATATTTCTTGTAGTTTATTCATTACTTATCGATTTCCTTTACTGTAATGAAGTGCTTTGCCAGTTGTGACCCTTGGACCTGTAAAATATTCTGCTTATCCAAGTAAGGTTGCCGCTTGGCTTGTAATAATAATAATAATAACAATAATAATAATAATAATACATTCACGTTATTATTTACTTACAAATGGAAGCTGAATGCATTAAAATATAACACCAAAAGTAAAGGAAGAAAGATTACATTTTCAGTCAGCGTGAAAATTGTTTCTGAAACTTCTTTAAGTGTGGAATTTATTGAGCGAGGAAACGCTGAAACGTGTAGGGCGAAGCAAATCAATATCTTCCCAATATACAGTATGTAACTTTACCCAAAATTTACCCAAACAATCTTTCATAATACCCGCGGGATTTGGTGGGTAAATGATGAAATAAGATCTGTGAGATTTGGCGCCTAATATTCCATTTTTTATACTCCACGAAATCTACTTTTATTAACAAATTCCAACTACGAATTTACTTTCATCTGTTCTTCTTAATCTACGTAGTGTTGTTGTTTTAGATTAAGCCAGGACCCAGGTCCTGGCTTAAGCCAGTCTTGCGTTGGCACGGGCTCTTGCTCTCAGCAGCCCTTAAGAATTTACGTACAGCAAAAAGTTGATGAGACAACGCTTCCCTTACATCAGCAGAGACTCTTAAAAAGAATATACGCTATAAGTTTCTTTCTCGTGGCGTGGTTGTTTATATGAGCCTATAGCAACACGAACCTAAAACTCCACTTAGTGTCTTCCCATTCCAATATGGCCTCCTGACGTCGTGCGCTGCCGCTAACCTTCACATTTTTTCTCCTCCAATACCTCGGCCAGAGCCTCGGCGTGATCATGAGCTCGAGTTGCCAACAACGCTATAAAAAATATTTTTTTTTTATCCTGATCGCAATCACATCAGAAGGAAGTTTTACTGGCAGATTGTATTGAATTATATTTACTGGTTGAGTTTCTCATCAGGATTTTTAGCCAGGATTTAGGGCCACTTCTGAGAATGAGGATGGCGTAGCGTTGGTGATCGGTTTGCCTTTAAATCAAGGTGACCTGATCTTACTATAAGAACGGTTTAGACAGAATCCGTCGAACGATGTAAAATTTCTGCAAATAAATTCCCACGGTATTAAAGAGCTTGGTCGTGATTGAACCGATGTTTCTAAGCAAAAATTAACATACTTTAACCACAGACACTTAAACGGATATATATTTTCATGAACTTTTAGGTTTTTAGTACAAGCATTGGCGAGACGATCCGCCTAGGTAAATACTTCTCGATAGTTTTAACCATTGTGATGTTTTTACAACTTTTTTTTTATTATATTCCCGGTGATTTGGAACATTCTATAGTTAATTCTTGTGGTAGGAAAAGTTAGAAGTCAAACTTAACCCAAAATATTAAACAGAAGTCAACTATAACCTTATAATTGTAAAAAAGGTCAGAAGTTATTATTGACACAGTACTGGGAATGTTGCTGATTGTTTCGTTTTCTGGTTGTTCATTGAACATTCAAGGCCAAGAATAAAGTAACTGGTGTGTGTAGTATATTCAAGATGTTCATGTGATTTAAAGGGTTATAGCAGATATTCCAAGTGAGAAATTTCAGAAAATGAGAAATAATCTAGGTTAATGGTAGTTACCACCATGGGGTACTTGGCCTCACAGACTTCGAAAGCAGAAAGTATAACAAGCGGTGAAGGTGTCAAGTTAATTATTTGGCAGTTACAGTATAAATATGGAAGTGGCCAAAATGCTTGTTTTCCTCTGGGACCACTGCTTGCCTGTTAGGAGAAACAACTGTGATCAGCAGTTCATACCATTTACGGTGACTGGTCCGTCATTCTCGTGATGGTTTAGACACCATTTCTAGACTGTGCACAGACTGCGACAGTCATATATATACCTCGAGTGATTGAACCACTCCAAGCAATGGAAATCAGTGTAACGGACGAACATTTATCATATGTCCCCAGTAAATGAAAATTAGATCAAGAAAAATACTAGTCATGGATGTAAAATGTCAAATGTAGATTTATATAACTAATAATGCTTCAGAATCTTCGAACTTTAAGCCTGAGATAACGTATTTAAGCTTTTAAAAACATGAAATGCACGTGTGACGAAATACAAACATTCAGTAGATTGCGTATGTAAAATTTTCCTTCGCAGGACCTTGGCACCGTTCGGTATGGACATTGTTTACAGTTTTCTACAATGGAAAACTCTCTCTCAAGAACCAATAAGCAAAAAGAATAATCTTTCAGTAGTATTTAATTATTTATTATATATGCAATACAGCGAAAATTTTTCCTAAGGAATGTAGCTAAGTTTGAGCCGTCGTTAAGGATGCTGTTGCTAAGATGAAAAAAAAAAAACTACGCATGAGAATAATAACGTCATTCATTAAAATGCAAAACAAGTAAAATCCATCTCGAAGCCGTGAAATTGACGCTATTAAGAATAAATCGACGAAACGATAAGTGCCTGATAAGAGTACTCGAGAGCGTATGTTTTATTTACATTAGCAACACGGCAGCGGCAAGTGTACAAGTCGGCGCATGCGCATTCGAGCCATATGTATCCATGTATGGCATGACTTTTTTTTTTTTCATTTTACCCACACAGCAATACACAATTGTAAACAAAGCTCGTTGGGGGAAAACTAAACTGACACGCAGCCAGCAATTTATGTCATGTTACGCAAGGAAAAAGGTGTTTTATCGCCGGGAGTCCCACGCAAATTTGGGGAGACGGAACCCCGGTAACGCGATACAATACGTCCGCGCCAACTTCACCCCGAATCAATTTGAATGCCGCTCGTTGTCAACGAGAGCGGAAAATGCATCGGCATGCGTAGATTTAGGACGAGTACGCCCCTGAGATTTTTAATCCCGTGCCTGGCTTCCTTATCGCCATCGATTCGGAATCGCAGAATTGATGCTTGCGGGGGGGGGGGGTGAAAAAAATCACGTTCTGCAAAACAAGATGGCTGCGATGCTGTCGGGGCAGTTGCCAGTTACGGAAAGCCTGGCGGGCGTTTAGCCGCCCGTTCGAAACGACTTCCGAACCGTACCTGTGACGGAAATGACTACAGACCGTAACGAGAATTAAAGCAATGAATTTAGAGACATATTAACGACTGCCACCCCCCGGACAAATGCCGCGTTAAAGGCGACGTGGTAACTCGAAAAATGTAAACAATTAGCTCGGGCAGTGGACAGCGGGAACCAATCTATGTCATTCGCTCGCTAAATGACCTCTTATCCTAGAAATCTGCCAGGAGGGACCCGTGGCTGACCCTGGGGATTGCGACGGACGCCCTGCGACCACCGTGCGACGACGGGACGGCCGCCAATTGAGGGGGGCGGACTGGAAAACGGCCTCGACGGCGTTGAGGGTGAGCGAAATATGGCCCGTGTCCTGCTGACGGTGGGCCACCGCACTCGTTTCAAGGGTTCTTTTTCGCATGGCGGACGCCTTTTTCGGGGATTATATGAGTTCTTTCATTCGCGTGAGTCATTGGCTTTGTTTTAACGTCGCTGTCGGGGGGCGTTGCGTTCGCCTCCCGGCGATTTTGACGGGCGTAGGAGGAGGTGGAGGACGGGGGCGAAAAGGGCGTGCTGGATGCCTCTCGACGTCCGAGCTTTTTGTATATATATATAGATTTATATATTATGTTTCCTTATTTATTTCTCTGTTCGTTTTCAGGTTATTCCGCCGTTCTCCATTAACCCCCAATTCCTTTCCATTGACGAAGGATTTTAATCAACTCTATGTCGTCCTTTGGTCACCCCTTTTTCCCTCGACACCACCCCCCTATTTAGGGACGCCCTTCGTAGGGCCGTGCCCTTGAGAGGTTTTGTGTGGGTTATGTGAGGCTTAGACGTTTTAAATGTGTTTGAATATCAACCAGACTTCTTCAGGTTAATTATAAATATATTGTATGGGTTAGGCTCGGTATTTAGGCGTTCGCGATGGAAGCGTTTAATAATCCTAATTATTTAGGCCATTACACTGCTGATTCAAGCCTGACTGTAGCCTGATTGATCGATTGCAGCCGCCAAAACGGGCGTCACAGCACCTGGGTCGTTGACAGTAGCCTAACGAATGCCTTGACGTTGCACAGGAAATATTATGGTAATCAGTAGTGAAGATTATTAAATAGCCAGGGAATAATAATAATAATAATTATATTTTAGCTCAGAACATTATAATATACAAAGTAGCAACAATACAATACACACAAACCAGATACACGAGATAACCCGATAAAAAAACGATAAATCGGCAATACCCGCACAGTTACTGAAGAAGTAGATAAAATAGTATTCGTAATAATTGTATTGACAGTTATAATATTGAGAATAATGGTAAAATATATTAAAAATAACAATTACAAAACAATGCATACAATTAATTTCCAGCTAGGGACATTAGGTGGTTACAGAAGTCAGGTCCAGAGGCTTCGTAGTAAGACGGATACGGGAAAAGCGGCCGAAAGGGAAAAGGGGTATAAAACCGCAGGTTACTATTGCACCCCTCTACTTTGGCAACTACTAGTTTACTGCGAAAAGGGCATCGCGTTAAGTACTAGCCTCCTTTGGGGGTGGTCATAAAAACGTAAGCAAAAGACAGTTAATGTCGTAATTATTATTCTTCGGAAGACGAAACCAAATTCATACGGAACAAGCCCACCAAAGGGGCTATTGATTGAAATTGAAGCTTCCAAAGAATATTAAGGCGTTCGTTAGGAAGAAGTAAGAGGAGGTAAAGGGAAATGCAGAAAGAAGAGATCCCAATTATTAAAAAAGAAAAGAAAAAGAAAAAATAACAAACACAAAGAAAAGGCAATCAAAATTCTGGTCGGGGACTGGTGGGAATCGGGCTGCGCTAGGCTAGTGGTCTGTAGTTTTACTATCAAAAGTTCTATTATGCATAGGCTATGTAGACATAGAGAAGACATTTGATAGATTGATATCGAGGGAAGTAGTGGTTTGGTATTTAAGAGGAAAATGTTAGAAAAACTGATTAGGATGATTGAAATGATGTATATAAAAGAAAGATGCCAGCAGTAGCCTAATTACAGCTTATGGCAGAACAGAAATGTTTGAAGTTGGTTTGTTTACATAAAGGATCGGCTACGTTTGAAGTTATAGTGCTTACATCAAAGGTCAGCTATGTTTAAAGGTATAGTTTCTTTACATCAAAGGTCAGCAATGTTTTGAAGTTAGATTGTTTATATCAAAGGTCATCTATTTTTGAAGTTATAGTTTGTTTACATCAAAGGTCAGCTATGTTGGAAGGGAGTTTGTTTACATCAAAGGTCAGCTATGTTGGAAGGGAGTTTGTTTACATCAAAGGTCAGCTATGTTTGAAGTTGGAGTTTGTATACATCGAAGATCGGCTATTTTGAAGTTAGAGTTTGTTTACATCGAAAATTAGTTATGTTTGAAGTTAGAGTTTGTTTACATCAAAGATCTGCTGTGTTTGAAGTTGTAGTTTGTTTTACATCAAAGATCTGCTATGTTTGAAGTTGTAGTTTGTTTACATCAAAGATCAGCTATATGGTTGAAGTTATATATAGTTTGTTTACATCAAAGATTGACTGTGGTTAAAGTTAGTTTGTTTACATCGAAGATAGGCTATTTTGAAGTTAGAGTTTGTTTACATTAAAGATTGCCTATGTTTGAAGTTAGAGTTTGTTCACATCTAGTATTGGCCATGTTCAAATTTAAGAGATTGCGTACATCAGAGATTGGCTAGTTTTGAATTTAGAGTTTGTTTACATCAGAGATTGGCTAGTTTTGAAATTAGAATTTATTTACAGCAAAGATCGGCACTTAGCCCATTCCTGGTCGCACTGTTTATGGATGTATTGAATGAAGTTTACTGTTTTTGGGACCGCAGATGTAAACTATTTGGTTAGCACAAGAAAAAATAGACGTATCCTAACCTAACCTAGGTTGCAGGGTCCTACCTGGCTCTAACCTACTATCTGTCTCCTAATCCTTGGCAAAATTTTATCCTGACCTAACCTAGGTTGCTGGGTCCTACCTGGCTCTAACCTACTATCTGTCTCCTAATCCTTGGCAAAATTTTATCCTGACCTAACCTAGGTTGCAGGGTCCTACCTGGCTCTAACCTACTATCTGTCTCCTAATCCTTGGCAAAATTTTATCCTGACCTAACCTAGGTTGCAGGGTCCTACCTGGCTCTAACCTACTATCTGTCTCCTAATCCCAGGCAGAATTTTATCCTGACCTAACCTAGGTCGCAGGGTCCTACCTGGCTCTAACCTACTATCTGTCTCCTAATCCCTGGCAGAATTTTTGGCTGTGTTATTTGCGGGAATACATTGTAAAGGCTACCTTTAAATCTTAAGGAATAACTATATGGTGGCATGTAGTAACAAATAAAAGATAAAATTTCTGCTTCACACCAGTGTCTTAGTAACCACATGCACTGTACATTGGACAAGACTTCTGCCCTCAAATGGAAAACTGCAGTGTCTGCAGAATTTCTGAAATTGAGATATGCCACCTATTGGCCTCGTGAAACACTAATACACAAGTGACTGCAGTTTCAGAATGATTCTTCACTCCTTTCCACGAGTATTTAGGGGGTCCTGTTTGCAGCATCTGCAAAATCAGTAGTAAGGCAAGGTAGTATCTGCCATTTTTCTCAGTTTTGTATTTTTGCAGACACTGCAGTCTTCCATTATTAGGGCAGACTTGACACTGTCTTTCAAAATAACACCAACTAAAAGTTTAACATATGCGATAAAGCAAACAGGTTTGTGACATTGAATCTGCGAATAAGTATAGGTTTAAGCGTACTTGTTATGCAAGCTTGGTAATAGTATTTCAAATAATTTCTAACCAAACGTATCTCACTGCATATCTTGACCATTATTGTCAGTGAAATGTACTTACTTTTGTCTCCTACCCTACCCTTAAGGGGGACTTGGTGTGAAACTAGGATTTGAGGGGAACAAATTAGCACCACCGCTGCTGTGGAAAAATATTCTGAGAACACAGGAGAAGCGGCTGAACAATTGTGGTTCGTGCGTGAAATCGCTGTCAGTCACAAGAATTTTAAGCAAAAATAAAGAAAGAGAAGATTGAAACTGAAAATGGGCTAGCGGTTACACTCAACCCCTAGTATTTGCCGTTGGGGGGGATGTGTACCACTACCCCCACGAATAGCTAAAATCCGCGAAAACTTAAAACCCCTCTAAAAACGCATACAACTGCCTATTTTGTTAGTTCAGAGCACCAAAAACCCTCTAAAAATGCTTATACCTGAATATTTTGATAGTTTTATCACAAAAAGTGCATTTAATCATGAAGATTATATGAAAATACAGTAATTCGTGAATATTTATCTATGAAAAATGCCATGAATAGGCGAATTTTCCACAAATAATGTGTATAGCCTATATGTTCCACGGAGAAATCCGCAAATCCAGAACTGCAAATATGTGGGGTCCACTGCGTACAGGAAATAATCTAACCTAACCTAGGGGGTCACATCATACCTGGCCAGTGGTCGTCACTGGTACAAGTTCAAACCTCACCTATTGTAAAACACTCGGCCTTAACTTGACTGGAGTGAAATCAGTGCGCCCCCACCCTTACTTTTCATAAGGTAGTAGTAATTATGTCTTAACATTACCTAGGATGCTGTATTCTACTCAGGGGGGGAGATGGGGCTGCCCCCCTCCACAGACATACACAAAAACACACACACACACACTTGTACCATTTGTTTACCCTAGTTTTTGAAGGTGGTCTAAGATTTAAATGAATGTGGTTTTTTGTACATTACTAACAAATAAATAAGGCTAACTTACCATCATTACTCGGCCATCATCAGAAATCACACCAGCTTGAAGTTGGACGTCGACAGTATGTAGGTGCAGTTCTCAGAGGTCATTTTTGCTCTCATTCTGGAATAATTAGGCAGTTTTTCTCATTTCTAAACGAGGTTAATGAGTGTTTCAGGCTTTTCAGTCAGTACCATATATTAGCATATGTAAACTTATAAAACTTTAACAATTGTTAGGTATCTATAAATTTAATAGATACTCAAAAAATATTTTGTAATATACCTGCTTATTTTTTTGTCAGTTTTCACCTTACAAGATAACATTTTGACGTGGAAACTTTACACCGAAAAATATCCATTGCTTCCACGTGGTAATCTTTAGGATCAGAGGTCAGCATATGTTGGGAAATAGTATTACTGTAAAGTTCTCATTAAAGAAACCACATAAATGAACTTGGAGACAGGAATAACTTAAGTGACTATAACATCCTTTAGGGAATCACTGCAGAGGGGTATTAAACTTGCCACAGTATTTAACAAGATGTAGAAGCATATTTTTATTCTTTTCTATCTTTCTTCTTTCTCACAAATGCATGATGTGTCAAGAGGTACCATATTCATTTCTTTGTTTGCAATTTGTTATTGAGTAATCTGTTTTCTGTTGTGAACGTTTGGACTTGGAGTCCTTGTTTTTGAAAGGAATTCGACATACCGGTCTGGATGTTCATCCAGGCCGTATTTGTTAGTGTCGTGTCTTATTTTTATTTTTTATTTTTTTTTTTTAGGTGGGAATCATACATGCACAACAAGACAAGTTATGACTTGCAGAAAGTTTATTTTCCTATGCAGATGACTCGAGTGCAGTACAGTGCATTGCTTGTATTTCGTCGATAAAAGACAAGAATTTGGTTTCAAGGCGGACATGTTGACAAGTGCAAGGGAGTGGTCTTCCGAGCAGAGTTAGAGTTAAACTTTTTGCCAGAGGGTATGTACTCCTGGGAAGTAACGGCAGATGACGCCTGTGTTTTGAACTGAGGATATTCACGGTAGAAGCCGCTTTAACGTCGTAATGTTGTATTGACAAGTGTTAAGTTAAGAAGACTTATGCCTGAAGCTTTGTACTGTCAGATAATTTGAGACATTTTTAAGGTTGGTGTTATGAGTAGTAGTGTTCACAATGTTCAGTTACGTCTTTCTGATTTAGTAAAGTATGGAATTGGCAATACGCAGGTACTGTTAATAATTTTGTGTGTGATTGGAGACAGTATTATTTTTCATTGCTTAGCAGTGAAACTATTTTCCAAAAGATGCGTACCATTGGGGAAATTTTGAATATATCCATTAGGATGATTTCATGTAGATTTTATCTTTGGAGATTCATACGTCAAATGATGTTATCTGCAGGAATTAATGAAAAGCTACAGTAACTAAATCTTTTGATGTCAGGAAGCATTGGGATGATGTCTGATGATTGTTGGGGATGGTTTAACTCTAATCTGTACTATGGACTGTGGATTCTGGTGCTCAAGTCTACACTGAACACTAGAATTTTCTCTCGTCATCATTCACTACATATTAAACTCAGAGATGGTTTACAGTACAGGCAGTCGCCAGTTATTGGCGGGGTTCCTCTCCGGACAGCGTGACAATAACCGAAAATCGGCGATAATAGCACTGATTCCTGGTTATTGGCGCCGATAACCGGTGATCAGCGCCGCCGATAACTGGCAGTCAGCAGCGATAAACCGGTTATCAGCGATGTTAACCGAAAATCGGTGTCAAAAATCCGGTTATCGTCAGCGCTAGACAAGCGCCGTAAAACCGGATCGCCGATAACCGAGGACTGCCTGTATATACTGCTTGCAGGAGAATGTGCATTGGTTACGTACAGTACCCTGTCTTACACCATTGAACAAGAATGAACATGTGTGGATTTCAAGTCCGTGGAAAGTTCCAGAAATATGAGGGGGGCCAAGTGTATTTGGGAAACCTGGTAATGTTACGCACTTTTGCAAGCAACCTTGGCAGAAACAGAAAGAATAAGCAGCAGAAGTCAGGTACCAGGATCGTCATGCAAAGTGGATAAGCAAAGAAAGTGGAAGGTCTCAAATGTTGGAACAAAACAGGTTAAACTATTCATAGCCTACCAATTTAATTATTTTTATTTACTTTTGGTGGGGTGGGGGTTCCAAATCATTTGTGGTAAAAGACGCTTCATTATGGATTGCTCATTATGAGCTCAAATGCAGTTTTCATTTGTTTATTGTAAATTTCATTCTTTTTGATAAAGTGCTGATTTTGCCATTACTCTGGGACCAAACAATTGTTTTATATTGGTACTTTGGAAGTTAAAATCATCAGAATTACATGATGGATAAAATTCGCCAAGAAAAGTATTTCTGTACTTCGTTAAATCAATTTTTTTTACACTTGGACTGAACGAAGTTTCAAAATTTTTGATGGGGTAAAAAAAAAGTTTTTTGCATAAAGACATATTTGGAAATTCATTTATAAATTCTTTATGCACCATCAAAAATTACAATATACTTCCCTCCCACTGACATAATAGTGTAATTTATGTCACTCCATATCAGTCCACAAAAGGAAAAGTGGTAGAAATTCTTGTGATTATTCCATTTTGGACTAGTATAATGATAGCTCTCTTTGAACAGCCCTTACCTACATAGTTTGAGCTGTTTCGTTCCAAAATTTGAGAACTCTTTGACTATCCACTTTGTGTGACGATCCTGGTAATTGACTTCTGCTCATTCTTTTTGTTTCTGCCAGGTCGCTTGCGAAAGTGGGCAACATTACCAGGTTTCCGAAATACACTTGGTCCTCGATATTTCCAGGGATTGGTTCTGGAACTTTCCACAGATTTGAAAATTCATGTACGTTCATTCTTGTTCAGTGGTGTACGCAGTATATACATAAGACGTCTTTGAGATTTTTATGTAGTGAATGATGACAAGAAAATTCTAGTGTTCACTGCAGATTTGAACATCAGAATCCACAGTCCATAATACACTTGGCAGCAATAATGTAATGTTTATTTTAGCACTAACCCATTTTTTTCTTTTAACGACGGGAAAGAGATACGCATGGTATAATGTATGACAAAAATTCAGTGATTTATAACACAAAATGTATTTTTTTTTCTTACAAACCCATCTACTATATAGAGACCTCATTTGCAAGTCTGAATGATCCCTTGTGTGTTTCCTAAAGTCTTGTAGACAGAAGAACGAAGAAGCAAAATGGCTAAAAGCGAACTTCACACCTGTGTGCATTATTTGCTCAGTAGTCTGGTTAACCTGCTTGATGGATTAATTGTTGTGTTGTCCTCATTATTTTGCACATGATGCATGTGGCACAGCAAAAACAAGGGAATAGGAGGTGGACATTTTGTATATCTTTGATGGTTGTGTATGGAAAAAATATTTCTTTTTGTGGGAAACTTTCATTTTGTATCACAAACCCATCAGTCATTTAGTGCCTGAATTGCTGTTAGATGGGAGGTGAATGAAGGTGGTGAGAGTCCCAGCCTTTACAAGGGTGAGATTGATTCAGTTAAGGACTTGGGAAGAGAGTAGGTCAGAAACCTAGCGTCCAAAAGTAAACTTTCGGGTTTCTGTAAGTAATTGAACACCATGATGATTAAGAAAGGTTTTTTGGGAGATAAATATTTCCAAAGTCCCACAGTGTCTCCAAGTATGTCATTGAAAACGGATGAAATCTCAAGAATCCTCTGAGACCAAAGAAGTTGAGAGGATCTTGAACATGCGAACAGCCACTTCTACCTGACTAGCCTTGCCTTCAGAAGTCCCTTATATGGGCAGTCCCCAGTTAATGGCGATCCAGTTTTATGGGGCTTGTCTAGCGACGAAAATTGGCAATTTTCGGCGCCGAAAATCGCCGATTTCCGCTTATCGGTGCTAATAATTGGGTATTAGCACCAATACATACCTAACAGAGGCGATGATAACCGAAATTGGCACTTTTCGGCGCCGTAAATCGCCAATTTTCGGTTAGTGGCGATTTTCGGTTATCATCACACCCTCAGAACGGAACCCCCGCCGATAACCGAGGACTGCCTGTACAGTCGACCCCTTGTATTTGTGGGAGGTGTGTACCACAGCCCCCCGCAAATAGGTAGAATCCGCAAATACTTGACACCCCTCTAAAAACGCTTATAACTGCCTATTTTGATAGGTCATACACCCAAAAAAAACCCTCTAAAAATGCTTATACCTGAGTATTTTAATAGTTTTATCATAAAAAGTGCATTTAGTCACGAAAATGATGTGAAAATACAGTAATTAGCAAAGATTTCTGTATGAAAATACCGTGAATTTTCCGCGAATAATGTGTTTATACATTCCACAGAAAAATCCGCAAATAGGTGGAGCTGCAAATCCAGAACCGCAAATAAGCGGAGGTCCACTGTTATGTGGTTGTCGTGAAAACATATTCCCTTCTCTGGATTATGTAGACCTAAAGAGTCAAGAGTCATGCCCCTTAGACGTCTCTCCCTCTAGGTAGCGGTGGATGGCTCTTGCTGGACTTAGAAGTAGGTACTCTTGAATTAACTGATGTGACAGCTGGCATGGGAAATAGGTTGTGGTGTCATGATAACTGTTGGTGGTTTATGTAACTTTTAGTAGCATGGCATGTAATTAATTCATCCCCTTCAGGCATAAGTTGAAGTTTCTGAAGACAGAGCTTGTCCGGCAAGAGTTAGTGTTTATGAAGTCAGATCAGAAATGTGGACACAGTACTTGGAGACACCATTTTACAGCCATGCTTTACCTTAGAGATGTTATGCACAAGGAGCATGAGCGTGTATTCAGTGGAGCTTAGTCTCAGTACAGAAATACGAACAGTTTACGTTCTGAACAGCTGTTCGTATCTTGAATTGTTCATAAGTTGGTCCTTGCTTATTTTAAGAACTGTATGATATATTGTCAGTAAATGACTGTGCATTTTTTCATCCTAAAACACAGTACAGGCAGTCCCCGGTTATTGTCGGGGGATCCGTTCCAATTGCATGTCAATAAGCGAAAATTGCCGATAACGGAAAATCGACAATTTTCAGGGCTTACTGATGTCAATAACCAGAGATCGGTGCCTCTGGTATGTATGCATCAGCACCAGTACCCGATTATCGGCGCTGATAAGTGGAAATCGGTACATGTTGGCGCCAAAAATCGCCGATTTTTGTCACTACACAAGCTCCATAAAACCTGATCACTGATAACCGAGGGCTGCCTGTACAATACTGTACACTGCTGTACATATAGTACTGCATTTTATAGAGTACAGTACTTTATTAATATGAAAATTGGTACATACAACCTAAATAAATTTTGATAACTTATGGGTGGCAAAGAGGTGCGCTCCGAACACAATTTTTATTTACGATCACAATTGTTCGTATGTGAATGTTAGTAACAGGGTAGTGTCTGTGCAACAAGTTTTACTAGCGGCAGGTGATTTGGTGCAATCTTCTCATATAAAATGATCATGTTAAAAATACCAATAAGGATAGGCTGTTAATGACTTTATATGCAGTTACTGTACTAAGCCAACCAAGTTCCGCCAGGGCGATGTATTTTGTAGGCAATATGTCAGTCTTTGTTACTTAATGGATTTCTTTACTCACCAGGAGGGGCAGATCCCCAACTGTCCATTAAGTTGAGGTGCCACTTGAGAGGGTTAGTTACTGCCTGCTGGTGGGTAAAAGGCTGACTTGCATGAACACCTGCCCTTAGCGCCTCTGCATCTTAAGACTACAAGAAGTAAGAATATATGTATCTTGGAACGCTTGGACTGAATGAGGCTTGTAAATTTTTGATGGGGTTTAAACAGAAAAAAGTTTTATAGCATAAAAACCTAATTTTTCAATTCACTTAATTTGGAAGATTCACAGTATAAATATATAAGGGTAGCAGAAAGGACTGTAATGTTTTGTAGCAGAGATGGGATGTTTGGTTTGGTAGGCCTATTTTTTGATTTTCCTTACACTTTTCATCATCATCACCGAATGAGTATCGTCACTCAGAAATGTCTTGTTGACTAATGTTTTCTCAAATATTTGCCCTCTCCTGTTTGTTTATAGGTCTTAAGGTAATGCAAATTGAAAGTCTACCATTGGTATTTAGCACCAACTTTGAATTTACCCTACAAGAAGTCGAACATGCGAAAGTTGAGTGCTTTCCACCGTGAGACTAGTTCCTTTATTGGATGACTGAAGCTGTCTGCAGTTAAAGCATCTTCCTGTTAGGGTGTTTGAGTGAAGTTTAGCCTTTTCTAGGATTACACACTTGTGTTGCATAATTCGATAATTTTTTATTTTCAGGTGGATACTAGTTTTCTGCAAGGAATGTTTTCATGGATTATTTTAGGGAGTGAAGGCACGTTCTTCTTGATGGGTTGCAAAATTAGTTATAGTCTTAAATAGCATTTCTCTTATGGGTTTTGTGTTATCATGAACTTCATTACGATATATAAGTGTGAGGAGATTCATTTTCTGTCAGAAAATTTTCAGCTTAATCTAGTCCTTCCAAATTAGTGTGATTAAAGTAGTACATGGACACCAAAATAGTATGTGAACGATTGAATTTTTTCCTCCGGGTGGGAGTTGTAACTTTCAATAAATAAACTTCATAAATATGACAGTATATATAACAAATGTTGTAGATTTTGTCAATATTTTGGAGTGAAGGATGGTGTTTTGCTATTAGCCTTTGGTTATCAATCCTGCTAATGGTAACGGTGATAGATTTAGCTTGCTGAGGCTAAGAACGACATTTAACAAAATAGCCAACTGGGAGAAAACTTGAGACTTTTCGAGTAAAAATTCCATTTGTGTCTGACAGTCTTGCAGCAACCTAATGCCTTCTCTACCCATAGAAACCAGGGAGAAATAAGTAAAAAATGCGCCAAAGTTTCTTCAGCACTGTCGAGTTTTCTGTACAGCTTATAATCAAGGCCACCGAAAATATATCTGTCTTTAAGTGGTCGTGGTATAATGCTGTATGAGCCACGGCCCATGAATCTTTAACTACGGCCTGGTGGTGACCTGTCCTATATCATTGCCAGATGGACGATTATGGATAATTTTAACCTTAAATAAAATAAAAATTAACGAAGCTAGACGGCTGCAATTTGGTATGTTTGATGATTGGAGGGTGGATGATCAACATACCAATTTGCAGCCCTCTAGCCTCAGTAGTTTTTAAGGTCTGGAGGTGGATGGACAGACAAAGCCTGCACAATAGTTTTCTTTTACAGAAAACTAAAAGTTGGAGCTTGATCGTGAAGGAGGCAATAGACCTGTCCATTAAAGGAAGGAATGTTATAAGGTTCAAGGAAAAAAAGGAGAGGAATCCATAGATTGATCATATATTTCCCTACTTTCCTCTAAACGAGTTACCAGTCTCCACTAGTAAAGGATACAGGACTACACTGTTTTTGAAGATGGACTGGACTGGAATTTTCCAAGTTCTGTCAGATCTCGTTCTTCACTTAAGGTAGAATTCCTGGCTTCGTAATTGGTCACGAGTAACTAAGCGGTCCTTGTACTCTGCACAGTGAGTGTTGTCAAGACTTGTTTTTTTTTTTATTTCTGCGAGCCAAAGTGAAATGCAGGTTTTGAAGAGCCTGTTATCTTTCTGGCTGAGATGAGTGTTCTTGGGGGCTTACTCTGACGCTTCGCCAATAGTTTGGGCGCACAAGCACAGGTACTGTCGTCTTGCTTTGCTTTTCAACGTTGTTTCAAATTGTTTCTATTCTTTGTGTCGTTATGTCACTCGAGACCTGAGTGGGTACTCCTTGGGAGTGATTAACTTGGCAGTCTACGTTTTTCCAGTAGAAATTGCAGCTGATCTTTATCCACTTCATCATCAGTGACTGTCATTCCATTTTTTCCCCATCTGGGCTATAAGTCTACATTCACAGTACAGTAAGGGTAAATGCTCTCGGCTTCAATCTGGAAGACCTCTTACTCAATGCAGGCACCACGTTTTATACCATTTGATTTTATCCAGTCTAGTACCATTACTGTGTTACTAGGGACCTGAGTTCTTGCTTGTATAAGCCTCTAGTTCTTGTTGGATCGTATGGTATGTTGCTCACATCTGTGGAGTTCATCAGCTTGATCTCTGGGCAAAGTAGTGATTCAGGCATATTTGCAAACCATAAAATGGACTAAAAATCTTGAAAGATGCCTTAGATTTTTACACTTAAAACACCTTTTTTATATATATATATATATAATTCTGGTGAGACAGTATTAAGCCTCCTCTTCAATATCAAATGCAGTATTTATTAATATTCCTTAAAAATATCACTATACTTAAGTAAATTTAGAGACTTGTGTTTGAACACAAACAAAATGCTGAATATTAGTAGGTTTCATAATTAAAATTTTGTTTTACCATTAGCCTTTGGTTATCAATCCCGCTAATGGTAACTGTGATAGATTTGGCTTGCTTAGCCTAAGAACATTTAACAAAATAGCCAACTGGGAGAAAACTTGAGACTTTTCTTGAGTAAAAATTCCGTTTGTGTCTAACAGTCTTGCAGCAAACAGTAGACATAAGCAAATCAAGTTAATCATACTGGCAAAATGTAAACTGAATAATTGTATTAAGCAAATCAAGTTAATCATACTGGCAAAATGTAAACTGAATAATTGTATACTGTATTTATAATTGTACTGTGGACACACCTTAAGGTGGTTATGTTCTCGTGTGTTTTTCAGATGTTTATTGAAGCGGCACCTAAGAAGTTGGGCTAATCTTGTCGTCATGCAAGTTGGACTACTTTGGACCAAGTAGAAGCTAAGGTGAAGTGGATATTTAAGAATAGTTTGTGGAATGATTGAGGTGTATGTTCATTGTAAATGTTTTACAGTGGTAGCAGTTTTGCTTTAAGCGTTTCAGCTGGAATTCCATCCTAAAAGAAAGATCTTTTTGTTACCAGCACCTTTGATGTCAAAAGATTTGTATTCCTGGTGTCTGTGTAAAGTTATTTGCAGTTGTTTCAGAGAGATTTATCAACACATGAAAATTTTTCGTTTGTGTTAAGATGTCATTATGTTTAGGTAGTGTGGTATTTGGTGCAGTTAGCAATGTTTTTGTCTGCACACAAAGAACTGTAGCATGGTGTAGAATATTCGCGAGTTAGTCAGACTTTTTACACGGCAGCAATGTATGAGGAGTACTGGTAAGACGTTGTGAGGCTTAATGAAGCTTTTTGTTTGGTTCCAACCAGAAGGTTTCAGCTTCTGGGACCACAGGATTCACCAAAGCACATGGATCAGCTGCCAAGGAAAAAGATATACGGATGCAGCTTGTGCAAGCAAAGATTCAGCACGTTCCACTTTCTGAAGAAGCACATGGTAGCCCATGCCAAAAAGAAAACGTTCACCTGTAGCCTGTGCCACCAGAAGTTCATCTCTGGGGTCTTGCTGGACGCGCACACCAAGATCCACAGCAATGGCTGTCCGTACTTGTGTGCTCTGTGCAAGAAGACCTTTCCTAGGAAGAATGCTCTGCTCAAGCACGTTATCAGTTGTGACGCGGGCTGCAAGACCAAAAACGAGAACTATCACATCCCGTGTCATCCACTTCAAAGCGCAACGTCGGAATCAAAGGTTGACGACGAAGGTACCTCAGGTGCATTGATGACATCTGGTTTTACTGCTGGTGAACAGTCTGAAAGCACCAGTAGGAAAATCACGAGGAATTATAATTCGTTGATATCTCACCGAACGAAAAAAATGAGCTTTGTTCATTATGGGAGAGGACATCGAACAATCTGTAGTCTTTGCAGTCGGTCATTTAAAGCTGAACATCACTTGGGGTATCATCATTTGATAGCCCACTGTAAGGAAAAACCCTTCGTGTGTCCCTTCTGTAGCAAACAGTTTGAAGTCAAAGTGAGCCTCGCTGAACACATAAAGTGGCATAACAGGAGGAAAAAGTTTTGTAAAATTTGTAGGAAACGATTTACGTCGAAAAAAGCTTTGTACAAGCATTTCAAAAAGCACTCGAAGGAAAACCCAAACGCCAAGAATGTGGTCGCTGGAGAAGAAGATTGTATATTCTGCATGGTGTGTATGAGAAAGTTTAAGAATGTGAGCACATTCTTCAAGCACATATCGTGTCACAATAAAGTAGTGTGGAAACTTGAAGCTGCCTCACGATTCTCTCCCTTTGACGAAGTCGCTTCTCGATTCTTACCAGCCACTGATACCACCACTGAACAGTCACAGATGGTTGATACGTTATCTGGCGCACTGGCTTCTGACAGTGAGGATAAAAGTAATTCATGTAGTGAAGAAACTCAGGAACAGGGACGATTGCCTGTTGATTCTAAGTCTAAGAAAGATGAATTGTGCAGTCGTCATTTGTTAGATATAAAAGGTGACCTTCCTGTCTATGTGAGAGGAGAAACGCACCAATGTAGTATATGCAAGAAGTCTTTCAAAGCTGATTTCCACTCGGAATACCAAAGCCAGTCGCTACTCTCTGATGAAAAACTGTATGCATGTTGCTTATGTGAAGAGTTTATCGCCAAAGCTGAAGTGGGCAACCGTCGAAAGCAAGTTAGTGGCGGTCACAGCGTGACCAAAAATCCGCCAAAAAATGAAGAGAAGCAGCCATACACGGATGTAGAAAATGCCAAGAGTGGATTTAATGAAGAGCTTGAGGCTGTGCAGAGCCCTACAGGTCAGAATATCCCAGTAAAGAAATACGACCACGAAGAGGCGGCCCTTGAAATTGATAGGGACTGTGTGTGTGAAGTGTGTAACATGTCGTTCAGCATGGAACACTATTTACTTAAACACCATTTATTGTCACATTCGGAAGAGAAGTCATTTAGCTGTGATATGTGCCGGGAACGTTTTGTTGCGAAGTGTTTCTTGACGCAACACATGATGTCTCACGAACAGATAGCGGAAAGAATCTCTCCTGTTGGCTTCAGTGGGGAAAGTGCTAGCACAGGGGAAAGCAGCAGTATTGCCACAGTGGAGGATAAGAATAAAAATGCTAGTAGAGTGGACTCCAGTGGTGGTAGTTCCATAAAGGATGATAATGAAAGTGGTACAAGAGAGGATTCCAACGTGAATATTTCCACAGTAGAGGGTGAGTATGACATTGCCAGCAGATTGGACTCCAGTAGTAATATTTCCACAGTAGAGGATGAGAATAAAAATGCTAGCAGAGTGGATTCAAATCGTCGTAGTTCCGTAGAGGATGAGAATGAAAAGTCTAGCAGAGTGGACTCCAGTAGTAATATTTCCACAGTGGAGGGTAAGAATGAAAATGCTAGCAGAAGGAACTCCATCAGTAATATTTCAACAGTGGAGAGCAACAGTGAAAATGCTAGCAGAAGGAACTCTATCAGTAATATTTCCACAGTGGAGAGTAACAACGAAAATGCTAGCAGAAGGGATTCCAGTAGTACTGTTTCCACAGTGGAGGGTAAGAATGAAAATGCTAGCAGAAGAGATTCCACAAGTACTATTTCCACAGTGGAGGGTAAGAATGAAAATACTAGCAGAAGGGATTCCAATAGCAATATTTCTGCAGTGGAGGGTAAGAATGAAAATGCTAGCAGAAGGGACTCCAGTAGTAATATTTCCACAGTGGAGGGTAAGAATGAAAATACTAGCAAAAGAGATTCCAATAGCAATATTTCTACAGTGGAGGGTAATGATAAAAATGCTAGCAGAAGGGATTCCAATAGTAATATTTCCACAGTGGAGGGTAATAATAAAAATGCTAGCAGAAGGGACTCCAGTCGTAATATTTCCACAGTGGAGGGTAAGATTGAAAATGCCAGCAGAAGCGAGACTAATAGTAATATTTCCACAATGGAAGCTGACAGTGAAGATACTACTAGGATGGAATCCAACCGTAATCTTTCCTCTGAGGAGGATGAGAAGGAGACCCTTATCAGAGTGAACCCCAGTAGTAACATTTCCACAGTGGAGGATGATAGTGAAAATACCACTAGCAAGGACTCTGACAGTAATATATCCTCTGTGGAGAATGTTCCCAGTGTGAACTCCAGCAGTAATGTTTCCACAGCGAGGGATGAGAAGGAAAATAGCAGTAGGAATTCCAACAGTAATATTTCCCCAGTGGAAGACGGAAGTGCTACGTCGCTGGACGTGGAGAAAATTATTAGCAGAAGAAACTGTAACAGTAACGTTTCTGTGATAGAGGATGAAGAAGAGAATACCAGTAGGGATTCCAACCGTAATATTTCCCTCACGGAGGGTGAGAGTGGGAATGCTTGCTCTGGGGACTCAAGAAGTAATATTTCTCCAGTGGAGGATGGGAGTGGGAATGTTACCAGCAGGGCTTCCAACAGTAATATTTCTACACTGGAGGATGTGATTGAAAATGCTACCAGCGGAGATTTTAGCAGTATTATTTCTCCAGTGGAGGATGGGATTGAAAATGCTAGTCAACGGAACTCCAACAGCAATATTTCCACAGTGGAGGATGAGAATGAAAATGCTAGCAGTGGGACCCCTAACTGTGGTATTTCAACAGTGGAGGTTGAGAAGGAAAATGGTAGCATAGGGGGCTTCAGCAGCATTTTTCCAGCAGAGGAAGATGAGGAGGACTCGGCCAGTCTGGCGGACTTCAGCGGCAATATTTCAACGCTGGAAGACGAGGAAGACAGTGCTAATGCAGGGAATTTCATTAGCGTCACTACAGCGGAGGTTGGAAAATTTCCCTGTAACGTTTGTAAGGAAAGTTTCCTCACAACAGATGCCCTGTTTGAACATATACCGGGACACTGTACGATCAGGTGGGAGTTGAGTGACCGTCAGAGTCAGGTGCTGTTGTTTGATGAAATGGTTGAACAGTTTATGTCCTTTCATGGGAAAATTGGCAGAAGGTTGGATCAGCTGGTTGAGGTTTCTTCTTTGTCAGACGAATCGGCGGAACTCTTAGCGTCTTTTGACGGGAACGTAGAGCAGTATTCACCTGCAGCCAGTGACTCTCCAGCGTCCCTGGAAGACAGAACGAAACAAAGGATGTTAATTGAGCCTATTACGTTATGTGATGGGGACAGTAGAGACCACCCATCATTCAGTAATACGGTCAAGCGTGGTATTCTGTTGAATCGTGCTGCAGAGCAAGCTGTGTCACAAGATGGGTCACTAGAACAACTGTGTTTTGATGACCCTTTGGAAAACTGTTTTAATGAACCTTTGGAAAACTGTGTTGATGAACCTTCAGAAAACGACTCATCAGGTGAGAAGGCTTGCAACTGTACACATTCTGATGCCTCATTAACTTCTCAGAATTCAAAAGCTGATGGTGTGACTGAAGAACCAGTACCGTATAAGGATAGCGAAGGCGTTGCGTTGGATAGAGAAGACAGTTTTACATTTGGCAAGAGAAAAGTTTTGTGTGTAATTTGTAACGTGTATTTCAAAGCTGACATGCTGAAATATCATCTTACAATTGTGCATGCAAAGGAAAAGCCATTCTCTTGCCCTTGGTGTGATCAAAATTTTGATACTAAATTTCTGTTGGTCGAACACGCAGAAATTCACATGAAGAAGTTTGCTTGCAGCGTTTGTGATAGAGAATTTTCGTCCAAGCTTTTACTAGATATTCACTGCAAATCGCATGAAAAGTTGCAAGATGTTCAAGATTATTCCAGTGGTGGCAGAATTGCAGGCAGATGTGCAGATGGTAAAGCAACAAAATGCTTTGGTAAAAAAGATATTGGTAGCATTTTTTACCGAAAAACTTGCCGCAAAAAAAACCCTGTTGTTTCACTTGTCAGGTATGGGAGTGAGGGTAAGAACGACCATAATAATCTGGATGGTGTTGTCAGTGGTACGTATCCCGTGAAAAGCAGCAGATTTGTATGTGATACGTGTACGAAGACTTTTAAAACAGAGCATCTCTTGACCAGACATAATTTAGTCTCGCATCTGGGCAGACATATTTATGCCTGTTGTGTATGTGAAGAACGTTTCACAATTAGGTTGTTCCTGAGAAAACATATGAAATCACACCTTGGCAGAGACGAAGAAAAACCAAAAGTACCCTCTGACAATCGTTTTGTTGCCGAAGCTGAATTCAAGAGAAGTCTACATCCTTTGGGAGGATACGAGAACTCGAGCTGCCCTTCAGATTCCAGAACTGACACTACAGCGAATGGGAGTGCCATAGACCTGGGTAGGCACGAGACCCCCTCTGATCGCCGTGTGCCAACGAACATAAAGTCGGATACGGTTACGCATTTTGATAATGCCCAGAAACAAATCAAGTGGCCTAATTTCCGCATGGATCAGATAGTGGTCGTTAAAAGCAAGCTTTGTGACAGGACGAGCGGGGAAACTTCCAAGTCGCCGTCCAGTTTGCTTCATGGGGCTTCTGAATCATTAGCGCTGAATGATAGGAATCGATGTTTGAGCTCGTGTGAAATTGGAAGGTGCTCTTCAGGGGACAGTTTTTCAAAGTCATCGGGAAGAAGTGAAACTGTTAAGCAGGTAGCCTTTGGTAGTAATAGTAGTGGACAAGATTTAACAAGTGTTTCGACGAAGGCCAAAACAGGTGCTTCAAACAAAGAAGCTGGTAACAGTGAGAGTGGACTTCCTTTATCAACCGAAGTTGACAGAAAAACAGTCGGCAATAATGCATCCAAGCTGCCAGATCTCCGTGAGGATTACTGCGGCCCTCCCACGGAAACAGAAACTGATGATATTGATATTTTGCCCGATTTGAAAGACAGTTACCCCAAAGCTGCTACGAGAAAAAAGGCACGCACCCGCAACTCCGGGAAATTTCGTGCATCCAATAAAAAAAAACAACATAAATGTTCAGTTTGTAACATGGTGCTTCCAGGAAGATTTATGCTCGTCGAGCACATGAAAATCCACTCTCCCGAAAGATCTTTATTCTGTAGCATTTGTAACAAGAGGTACACATCAAAGTTCTTGTTCAATCAGCACATCGGAAATCACATGAAGACTAGGGATCGCAGCCAAGTAAATATTGTAGCGGAAAAACGGTTTGTAAATGATGGAAAGAAACAGGATACTGACAGGTTTGAGGTGGATTGCAAAGGTGACCTTGACGGGGAAAATAGTACAACTAACTCAGGAACGAAAAAAATTATTTGCCATATATGTAAAGAACAGGTGCTATCCAGATGGGCTTTGCAGAGACACAAGAATTTATACCATAGCATAAATAAAAGTTATTGTTGTATTGTGTGTAAAGTTAGTTTTTGTACAGCGGAAAATCTGATTCAGCATATTCCCGTCCATAATAAAATCAAGTGGGTTTCTTCAGTTAACAGTGTGGAGTCTTTTGATGGGGCCGTTCACAAGTTTTTCCAGTGTTCTAAGATGCCTCCTACGTCCCCACCTGTCATCGTCAAGCCTTCTGAATCATCTCTTTTAAATGAGAATAAATTGGAGGTATGTGTGGTAGATTATCTGTACACTAAATTTATAGAGGGAGCCCAAGAACTCTTGGATGATGCAGGCAAGATTCCTGGTCTGTCCACTTTAGTTCCCCAGGAAAAAAATGAAAGAGTAGATGTTAATGTCAAGAACTCATCTTTGTGCAATACAAAATCTATATGTTCATCTCTTCCCTGTGAATCTGGAATTCAAGGGCCCCGTGTTGAAATGGGTAAAGATGAACATCGAAAGTCGGATCGTTGTGGGAGCTCTCCTTTAGCCAAGCGTCTGAAACGCGCTGCCGGTACGTCGAGTAAGGCCAAACATTTGAAGTGCTCCGTGAAAGTATCGAGAAGTGCCGGGCCTCTTAAGTTCTCTGCCAGTGACTTGCATGAAGAAGAAAGTTATTCAGAGAACGTTGAGGACAGTTTTCTCTCCGATAGTGAAACGATTAATGTTGTGTCCAGCACTGATACCAAAAACGCTTCAAGGACTGACGCAAGGGACCAGGGGAGCCCTAGCGACAGCACTGTATTGAGTCAACCCCTTGACAAAGGTAACGCAGAAGGAAGCTTGGATGGCGGGGAAAAGCTCAAAAACAAGCCAGTAATGTCTCCGAGACGGCTGTCAGCAGAATCTGGGGAAATTGAAGTTGTATATAGTGCAGTGCCTTGTAAAGAAGCATCATGGCAGTCAGATCTCAGAATGGCATGTAATAATGTGAATGACGCCACGGACGATGATTCGAGCACGTCCTCGTGTAACAGCGACGTTGACATTGTATATGAAAGCATCGGGAACAAACGTAAACCTGTGGATTCCAGCATGAGCTCGTCGCTCAAAAAAATCAATCAAGCTCTCACGAATGCTAGCTTGTCCAGAAAAACTGCTCAGGAATCCACTTCAAATACCAGACGAGTATGCCCAACAAAGCTTCAGTCCCAGCAGTCGGACGTTATCGGAGCAGAACTAAGTGATGCGAATCATTATGAATTGTTGGTTGTGGACAAGTGGATGATTGCTTAGACGTGACTTTTGTTTGGCTCACGCGGGCCTGAGGACGTTAGAGCACTGGTGGTAACGATCTAGAAGGAGGTGCACTCTACTGAAAAGGAGGTATAGCCTTTGTAACAAGGTAATGGTTTGTTTAGCAAAATATTTTTCTCTATGGTGATATGGTTAGGAAGCAAGTATGTGATAAAAAAAAACTTTCCAAATTTATTCTTATCTAGTTGAGTTTTACTAATCTAAAGAGGGTTAATCATTTTTGCCAAATTGTTTTTTTATGGTTGGTGTCAATTACGGGATAAGTGAACCTTTTTATTGTTGTTCTTGATGAGCAGTGCTTTTTCACATGATGTTGAGTGGAACTTAACAAAATCAGATTAACAAAGTTGGAATTTAAAACCATTGTTTGTCCAAATAAATTATGCTAGATTATTTTTTATGCTTTTTTATTTTGAAAAATCAGCAGTTGTGTATTTCTCTACTGAATGAAACCTGAGTACAAAGACTGTATTTTATTAATAATCAGGAATTGGATAACAATATCAAAATCCAAGAAAAATATTAGATTTTTAAGGTAGTAGGAAGATATTGTACCACAGTTATTTGAGGAAATCTAGTCATATAATCTATAGTATTCATTTACAGCAATCAGATATTTATCACTTTGCATGCTAACTCTGATTAATTATTAAAATAAAAGTTATTGTTTAAACTACATTCTGCCTGTAAACCTGATTGACGACCATCGACATCACTCTGCCAAGGGCGGTTTGAATTTGTTGCAGTTCATGTGAAAATTACATTTTGGTTTTGTTGATTAGTGTACTGTAGTAGTTTTGACATTTACCAGTTTATTTTCATATTCCATGTTCAGTGTTCTCACCCATGTTATAATAATTGGCGTGACTATGATTATTGTTTGAATTGGCATTCCTCTAATATTTTTTTCTGTTCCGTTTCCATATAACTGTGCATGCTGTCTTGGTGTAACACTCGCTGTGGCCCTTCCTGAGTTCTTTTTAGTGTTTCTCACTCCTTCGCCAAACCTCTGAGCTTCTTCATTCCAAGTAGTCTGTGTTACTGAGTATTTGCATAATTTTTTATACTGAAGTACTGTATACAAGTGCTGTATTCTGCCTGTTTTACTAATACTCGACTCCGTGAATTAATTGCTGCCTGGAATCTTGTTTTATTCCAGAGAATACTCCTTCCGACAGAATCTTACTCTTGGTGACACAGTAACTAACAGTGACATCTAGTACGATTACATAGCCTGACCGCGGAATCTGAAGGCACTAAATCCCAAGTCATTGTATGGCTTGGCCCTTTCACCATCGGCCAGTTTTATCCAGCGGACTGCTCACGTGGCCTAAAGTTCTTCATTGGGCACACGTACGTCAGGTTTCACCATAATATCCAGGTTCAATATTTTCCTGCGTAGAGGTTAGCCAGTTTTCCTTCCATTGGAGTACCTCTGAAGCGGGTGCTTTTACAGTCGCCGAACTTAGCGAGCACTCGCCTGTTGATCTTCAGTGGCCGGTCCCATTTCTCTTTTGGCTGTTTATGGCCGTTAAAGTACCTTTACCAAGTCCCGCTCATCTGGGATCTTATAATAAACAGATTTCCTTTATTTGATAAGTACCAAAATTTTTATAGGTTGTGTACGGTCGTAGGTATCTCTTCAGACGTTTAACATACATATCCCTTCTCAGTCTACGTAGCATCTCATGAATTTTATAAGGACATTTACTCAAGTTATAGCTCAGAGCATTTTAGGAGCCCTCTGGCACAAACGAGCATTTCGGGGAACTTCGTAGGGTTTGTGATCAAGTCACTCGCAATAGAGGCTGAAAAACTGCAGTCCCCTTTAAAGCTAAGGATGTCCTCTCAACTCTCAGAATGATACCCAGTTGTTTCTTTGCCAAGTTCCTATTGGGTTGGCTTGGTGGTAAGATATCCTTTTATGAAGTGCCTGGAACATGAAAGGTACTGGAATGTTATAAGGTCAACCAGCTGTCAGTATTTGTTTCTCAGACTGTACTTCATTGCTATCTCAAAAATTGTTATAACATTCTTGGTTAGGGACACAATATACATTAATTTTAGCCATCATGTACTGATTTTTCTACATGAATGAAATAGAATGGTAAAAGAACTTCGTCTATGCCTTGAAGCGTATGAGCTTAAATCTTTACATTTTGTGTCATGTAAATTTTCAGATTTTCTGTCTCGTTATTGCCCATCAGGAAACAGAATAAAATCCTGCTCTCAACTCCTTTACATATTGAAGAAATAATGTAGGTTACTCAGAAGGGTCTAGGCATATTGTATTTAGAGTTTTATTGTAGTTGGTTAGTAATAGTGGAGTATGGGTTTGAAGGTTTTAACTTCGGGGGCAGTATAAGGGTAACAAGCCGTTGGTGTCTTCTTATGTAGCCTGGGAAGGGAGGAAAAGGTGCCCTTAATCATTTTTTATGGCACTATGGGTGTAGAAAAGCCCCGTAACTATAAATCTATGACGAATTTTGATAAAATACTTCATGTAAAATGTCGAATAGTACGGACACCACCCTACTTACAAACGAGTTACGTTCCGGACAACCGTTTGTATGTTGAATTATTTGGAAGTTGGTTACTCTACTCTTCGTGCCTAGTTAAGTACAGTGTGATATAAAATCAGTACAGTTCTGTACATTTTTTCATCCTAAAACACAATACACTGTACGTAAAATATCGTGTGTCCAGAATGGGCGCACAAAACAAAATTTGAACTTGTGGGTGGCAGAGGGGAGTGTTCTGGACACAACTTTTATTTGCAGTCTCATTTCTGTGTATCTCTGAATGATTGTAAGTTGAATGTTCTTAACCCTCGCAGTCCAGACTAAATATACATTATGCACACCCCTAGACCAGGCTAAATTTAAGGGTGGCCAATTTAAAAAGAAAAAAATGAAGAGTGGAAAGAGGAAGATATGCATATGCACGTGATATAAGAAAAAAATTCTAAACAATTTTCTGTACCTTCCAGGGGAAGTTGAAAGTGAATATTTCCAACCTTGTGTGGGGCCTCTTTTCCAAAAGCCAGTCGTCAAAATGTGCTAATTTTATCAAGTTACAAGTGTTTTTTCTAATATTTTTTTTATTTCATTTTGTAAAATTATAATTACAGCTCACACAATATCATAACAGATAAGAACTAAAAGCAGTAACAAAATCTGAGTACAGTATATTTATTGTAAAATATATTTACAAGATGTCATTGGATGGGAATTTTGGACGACGTTCCCCTACGACATCTCAAGGCAAACTGACCCCTCTCTGCTGTTAGAGTTGGGGTAAGAGTTGCCGTAATTCATTTATGGCCCACGAAGGTGGTCTGAGCACATTTCCTGCAAAACTCGTTCAAAAGTGTCTGACACGAAATTTTGAAAATATACAGTATGTATGTTTCCTGGACTCCACCACAAAGCTATATGCAAACATAAATGTGTTACCCACCCACAAGGGGTTAAGTAGGATGGTGTCTGTGTTGTCGTTTTATATAGCCTGGGAAGGGAGGAAAAGGTACCCTTATTTTGTTTTGATGTTACTGTGGTTGTAGGAGAGCCCCATAGCGATAAATCTATGATGAATTTTGATAAAATGCATTACATAGAATGTCAAATGCACTGCAGAAGAAAAGATGGCAATATATTTATTTTCCCCATTTTCCATTGTTCTTCAATCTTCTATTTCCCCTTCGAGGAGATGCGTCTTTCAGTCAGGATATAGGTGAGAAAAGACTGCCCTTTAATAAGTCTCATTCATGTGCAAAGTGACAATCGCCAGCATTCCAGTGTATCCGGAATACTGAAGCTCGGAAAGCCACTAGTTTATCTGTGAGGCAAAAAGATAATTTTTCATTGTTACATTTCCGTTGATATTTTAAACTTCATCTCTGTCTTGGGTTTATTGGAAAGGTAATTTTAGTTTGGTAATGTGTTAAGAATGATTATGATGTTACAAATTTTCATAGTTAAAGAATTATTTTTTTATCATCAGCATAAAGGACAAAGGGAACTAGCATAATAGCGCACGTCTCAATGGTAGGCCATTTGCTGAGCTGTGGAAGACAGTAGGGAATTTGGAAAAATTTAGATTTTTATTATGTGTCCGCTCTTGATTCCAGTGATAGGGCCATCTTTCAGTTAATGCACAAAATCCTCCTTTGTTTTTCTTCTTCGCACAAGTTTTTGAAGGTTAATCCAAATTATGACGCTAACTGCTGGGAGACTACAATAGGAACCAGTCTTCTTCTTTTGTGGATGAATTGCCTCACGTAATTGTTGAGTGAAACGTTTGTACAATGTCATCGGTTTCAAACGCCAGTCGGCGACAAAAATTACGCACAAATCCCTAAGGGGAATTTTGTCAGAACCTTAATCATTTTCTGTTTATCCAGTTATCAAGTTTATAATTTATAATGTATTAGAAAATATATGAATTTGTTGATGAGTAAACCCATGGAAATGAGGAATTTAACCTCCATGGTCTTGTTATTTATTGTTTGTATGAAATGCTGCTCTCTGTTAGTGAGAAAACTGAGCACTTGTTTTCTTCAACGAATGATGAAATTTGCATATCATCTGTCATCTTAAATTGTGATTTCTCATTGGCATCTTATACATATTGTGTAGTTGTATGTCTTGTGTTTATAAAGGTACAGAAAAGACATTTCTTAAACCAATCACTGGAGTTTGTACAGCAAAGATTGTGTAAAGTAATTGCAATACAGATATACTCTAGTAGTAGTGATTGCGTACTGGGCTGTGTTGTCCACCTGTGTGGACTTTTCATTGCTGCTTTGAATTCATTGTTCAGGATCTCTACCATGTACAGTTGGCCTTAGTATAAATGTAAGAGTATTGTTTTTAAGTGACTTTTAGTGCCTGAATTCTTATGAGAACTTATATTTTTCAGTTTGAACAATTTTTGTCACCAGTCACCCTTACTTTTAGGGACAGATTGATTCATCTTTGGTTTTATATTGACAGACATTTTTTTTTAGTTTGATTTTTATATGATTTTTGTTACTGTAAATTTTATTATATACTTTGTTTTTATAGATTTTGTTTTAATTTATTCCACACTTGACTAAACATGTTATTTGTATTTTGGTTCGGAAGGACTGGATTATTTACCAAGTCAAAGTTGATGCCTTTCTGCAGAATTATGCTTGATGTTGTTCAGGTATCGATCAAGTTTTCAGGTTTCATTTCACAAGTTATGTGGAACTGGTTCAAATATTGAAATATATTGTGTCTTTGCTCATGGAAATGCTGATATAAGGAGCCATAGCTCTAACTGCTATCACCAGATCAAAGTACCTACTCCAAATAGAATGCCACTTTGAAGTTACGTTACCGCGTCGTCAGATTGGCCACACTTGTTCTACCCATAGGTGTTTGACCTAATCCCAGTATGCAAGGGATACCAAAGTCCCAGTACAGTAAGCAAGGGATACAGAAGTCCCAGTACAGTATGCAGGGGATACAGAAGTCCCAGTATGCCAGGGAAATAGAACAGACAGTTAAGCATATTTTATGTAATTTTCCAATTTACAACCAGCAGTGAATGTCAGGTACTGAAAGCAATTTTGTCAGAATCTTTTGATGTTTTAATTGGTTAAATAATTCAGTGGCTAATATAATAAATGCAGTCTAATGCCTTTACAATCAATAAACCTTTTAGACCAGCCTTATAATGTTAGGAATACTAAGTTGGTGGTCTGGTGAAATTATTTATTAATCACGAGTTTTGGTACAGTGTAATCTGTAGCTTATGAAATGACATTTTGTGTGACGCTGAAAATTAATCGGTTACCAAGGGGAATTAACAGTGCTGTCTATGAGAGTGACTGCCTTAGTTTACATTGTCTAGAATATTTGTAATGTTACCATAAACTAAAATATTGATGTAGGACAGAATCCTTGGGTTCTGGTTTTCTGTAGAATAAAAGCTTTCTTGTTTTTCACGGTTTATATATATGAAAAATTGCAATAATGAGCTAAAAATGTTTAAAATCTGATTCTTGTAAAGGAAACAGGGATTCTTAAGCTAAGTCTTTGATGCGTGCATGAACTAGAAAGCATTATACTGTATTGTATACATGAAAACCAGAAGTAATTCATTAATCTGGTAAATGACTTCATCAACAGCTTGGGAGCAGACAGCCCAATTGTTTTTTTACAAAGTAACCTTAATCTGTCTCGGATTATGGAAGTTAAAAATTTGCCTTGGCGTCAGACGATATTGAAGTCTTGGATCTGTTTCATAAGCAAGGGCTCAGAATCTACACTGGAGGACCTGTAAGTCCTCGGCAAGTAAATCTGCACTACTTGAATGTGGTTAATCACCCCCTTACTGTTCACTGTTACTTGGTAGCCATACAAAGTGCAATAAAGATTCAGAAATTACTTGACAAGTTGTCCTGTCAAAATGATCACTCACTACCATCTTCCAGTTGGAACCGCAAGCATTTGTTTAAGAGTCCGTAAATGTAAACAGTGTTTCTGCTACTACTAGAACTCTCTCCTAAATCTGTATACTCTTGTACAACACAATACACTTCTAATTCGAGAAAAAGTCTTGGAAAGGAAAAAGGAATAGAACAAGAATATAGCAATATCCCATTTATCCAAGTAGTTAAACAACTCGCAAGAGATATAATAAGTACATAAATCTATTTACAGTATATCTGCTCAGTCACCTGAGTTTATCCTACTGTGCACATTTCTGTAACCATCAAATTGAGATAGCAAAGCCCAAAACCTTGAGAATAAATACTTCGATTACTGAGGCGACCATCAAGTAAATACGTACCTACATTGAGTAAGCTGATAACAGAAAAAGTACTTGTTGAGATTTAGTACAAGTTTCAGTTCCATATAAGTTAAAATTTGTTATAGACTTTATATTCAATATGTATTCACAAAATGTTATAGTTGCCACATGAGAAATCCATTACGAAGCAGTTTATTTTTATGAAAGTGGACAGTTTATTACTGTATCAGGTTCCTGCACTCTTCACGAACGCTAGCAGTCCACAGAATTGCGAGCTGACTTCTCCAAGTCATATTATTTACTATATTTTAGGAAAAGACAGAGCAAATTTCAGAATTAAAAACTCCCACGAGGACTTTTACTAAAATTAGTATTAATTGAAATATCGATATGTAAAATAAGCCTATTTTATGTGAATATTTGTTTTAGATACTATTCCCATGATATTAGATTGTCAATAAACATTGTAACTACGTCATAATCTGCCGTCAGTGTGATTTAACGATCAACAAGTTGTGTTCATGGTAAGGGTACAAATTTTCAATACTCTATTATGACTAATAGCACTTCCAGAACACTTATTTGCCTATATTATTCATATTAATTTTTAGTATTCACAACGTTAAGTGTACAGGCAACATAATTATTTGATTTTTTTATGCCAAGTACAAAGTTTCTATCTCAAATTCTAAAGTTGTTGCCAGGGATAAATAATTCTTTGAACAGGATGGCTGATCCAGAGGGAGTTCTGACACAAAGGAGCTGGGAGCTGGCAAAGTTAGGCACTTACTGAAACATGGATTGTTGAAGAAAAAATCATTGACAGTAGAAGTTACGGAACTAACACTCATTTGCTTATTGAGGCATTCCATAGGAATATGATACAATGATTATTTTAGCGATGAAAATTGTGAATGTACAATTGATATATATATATATTTATAGTACAGGAACTTTCAAAACAAAAATGATTTACACTGCCGGACACAAACAGTGATTCAGTCTGTCACCAGAGGGATGGTGGAATCTGAAAGCATAGACCGTCAAATAAGAGCCAAAGAGAGCTGAAGGACTTCTTCATTTCGTGTTGAATGTTTGTTTTTTATTAGTGTTGCAAATAAATTGCTCAGTTGCATTTTCCCTTTCTTCATTCTAATTACTGTACCTCATTTGATTTCAGCGAAGTGAATGCCAATGAACTGTGTTTTCTAGCTCTGAACCCAGTCGTGTGATTCCTTGTCTTGGATACTTCAGCCTTAAAGGGAGTTACCCCCATGTCTTCTAGTACACAACTTTTCAAATTCTGGTAGACTGGCCTTCAAATCATTGGCTTCCCAATTCTTTATGTTTGTATCTTTCTAGGCCAATGATCCACGGCTCTTAGTTTGCTCCTGAATGTTCCCTAAAACTCTCCCACAGTACATGTTACCCACTGTACCTGATTCAAAATCTCATACAACTGTCAGCTTGACAATCTTAGGTGTTACAGGCCCTCTCTCTTTCAGTGATCTTACTCGTCCGTTCCCTGTACAGGTCTCATCTTAGCATTGCCCCATGTCTTTCACCAGTGGAACGGTAGATGTAAGACATTTTCCCCCACCTTTTCCTACCAGCCACAGAGTAAAGGATGTTGGCGAAAAATTAGGTTTTCCCATTCTTATTTTCCTCCCCAATGAGAAAAGTTTTGTCACTGGTTTCCTCAGTCAGCATCGCGCTGGAAGAAAAGTTTCTGGACCTTGCAGGATTCTACTGCCACGCCTTTCTGGTCAAGTGGACCATTGATGGTTGGGTTAGTTGTTGATCTGAAGGTATTAAATCATCCCAGATTAGTACCAACCCCTGTCAAAGTAGAGACCTGTCAGTCTGTAAGAAGCAAACATCCCGACGTCAGTAGTTCTTCAAGGTTCATAGTACTTAGATGTGACAATTCCAATTTCCTGAGAACTGTTATGAAGAGACAGCCTTCCATTTTAGGTGTTAATGATTCAGCCTCTCAGCAGCCCCACCAGTTTTGTTGGGCCATGTTCACGATAGCAGCCTGGTCTGGTATCTCGAGTTATTTAGCTGATGACTGTCGACAGAACCGTCCGATTTTGTTTTCTTTGAATTTTTTCCCCCCTGCAGTGCCATAGGAATTCACCTTTGAAAAAAAGATCGTTCTTCATTTCTGCCACATTGATGAAAATCAGCAGTGTCTTCTCAAGCTTTTCCCTCCTGAATCAAATCGTCGTGTGATTGTCCATCACCAATCGCTTTGGAGAGGATTGTTTATTACCCAAAGGAGGCATTCTGCCTCTACATTACTATATACTAAGAGTTACTTACTTTGATGGCATGTGAGATCCACTATTTTTCTTTAAAAAAACTTAATAAACAGTCCCATAGTCTTATATGCCAATTTAAAGTGTCTTGTCGCCTGATGTTTCTCTGCACACTGTGGATCACCAGTGCTTGTACCCAGCCCGGTTTCTTAATGTCATAATCGTAGCCATTACACCACTGCTCACTTCATTGCTTTAGCTTGCCAACACTCACAGATCCTGCTTAGTATCATTTTAAAGTCTTAAGGTCTCCTCATAACCAGAACACCTTCCGTCAAAGCATAATCCTAACCTCATTATTGACTGCATAGTTCTTTCATATAGATATAAATGCACTGTTTACTAGCTATACAAGGAATTCTTATTTAACCGCCAGGACATTGGTTCTACTCTTGTCTTTACAAATCTGCTAATTTCAACCCCTTTTTTATGTACATAGAGAATTTGTGGATAAGTCTGTACATAGGATGTTATCAGTTGCTAGATGTGAGATAACCAGTTTTCTGGACCAATTCCACATAGATACTATATTCTCATTTGTGAAATAATTGCATATTCAGATATTTGGCAAGTTATTTAGTAATGTATTCCATGAGGTCATTTCCTTTTATAAGCCTTAAATATCAATAAATATCCAAAGATATTATGTGCACATTGCCAGAGCATAGGAAAGTACTTAACTGCTATACTTCAGCGCATGTATAACGATGAATAACATGTATATCTGGCTCCTACAAAATTTTGTTAATATAAACGTAAATAGATTTCAAATCTTAGTTTCTGACTGACTTGATTTTAGCTGAATACTGTATACTTTTCTAGATTTAGTGAAAACTGTATTGAAAGATAGTGTTTTTAGACAAAATTTTTGAACAGATACCCATTGCCTATAGTACCCATTTCATTTGTATGCAAAATTGTTCCCAGACAACAGTACCCAAACTTGCAGGAGGTGGGCACTGCACCATGAAAGGTCTATTGGTTTTCTGGTAGTTAAACCAGCCAAATTTTTTGGTGGTAGTAGTGGGTTCATTTGAAAAAATTGGTTTAGTGCTTAAAAAATTGCATTCTTATTACATCTAGCCCACTTTAATGGTGCCTAAATCTCAAATTAGGTGGTACAGAATCAAGTTGTCGAAGCCACATGTCCCCCAGACTCCTAGCCCTTTGTTGTAGGGTATTGGGTCTTAAACTACATTAGCTTGGCTCTCTAACCTTCTTCCACCCCACTTTCTCTTCCACTGTCAGGATTGACCCTTCAGAGCTGACACAAGCAAGAAGTTGGATATGGATTGGATTATTTTTTTTTTAGCTTGAATTAGGGTAAGGATGGATGGCGTCTCCTCAACCACCTGTAGAATTTATAGCTGATGCAGTTAAGTGGGGAAATTATGTTGAATCTTTTCTGTGGTGCTTGAGTCAGCTGTGGTCAAAACCACCCAAAAATAATACAGAAATCAAGAACTTACGAGAAGAAATCTTAAGCCAGCGTGTTACACTAAGCCTTCATTACCTTCCAGTTGAGGAATCTACCAGTTGTGATTTATTCTGAGTCAGACCTGAAAGAAAAGATTATTCAGACATCCAGCAGAAGAGCACCGACAACCCAGACCCATCTGTGAAACAGTTCGTAAATATGGAAGAGAACAAATGAAATCGTATTACAGTTTACCCCCGGTATTCATGCGGGAAGCGTACCCCTACCCCGCTTGAATAGCTCAAATCTGCAGATACTTAAAACCTGCTAAAAATGCTTATAACTGCCTATTTTGATAGTTCAAAATACCAAAAACCCTCTAAAAATGCTTACACCTGAATATTTTAATAGTTTTACCACAAAAAGTGCATTTAGTCATGAAAATTATATGAAAATACTGGAATTTGTGAATATTTCTCTATGAAAAATACCGTGAATAGGCGAATTTTCCACAAATAATGTGTACATATGTTCCACAGAGAAATATTCGAATCCGGAACCCCGAATAGGTGGGGGTCGACTGTATCCCAGTCATAAGAACAACTGCAAGAGTCATGTAAAATGGAAGAAAACTAATGGAAAATCAAGTTCAGATAAAGAAGCAAGAGTCCAGCCTAAAGAAAAAAAGAGAGCTTATAACATAAATCTCAGTTCCAAAAACAAAGAACAAACTCTCTTTTATATCCACATCATTGCACTTAACTATACAAAATAGGACTTAGTTTATGCACAACAAATAAACTCAAACAAATATTACCGCCCCAACCCGTTACAGATAAAACAAAAATAGATCAAAATTCAGTTCTTTATGAGACGACAAATTACTATTGCCGTCATTTTTTTTACATGCAGAAGGTACACGGTACTACTTAGAGACTCGCATTATTGAAAACATCACACACTTATCTGAGACCACCTGTCTATATTTGTATGAAAAAAAAAATGCACTGAAGTTTCTTCGTCGCAATCAAGTTGTCTGTACAATGTATAATCAAGGCCACCAGAAATAGATCTATCTTTCGGTGGTCTCAGTATAATGAGCCATGGCCCTTGAAACATTAACCCCAGACTGGTGGTGGCTTGTCCTATATCGTCGCCAGATGCACGATTGTGGATAACATTAACCTTAAATAAATTAAAAACTACTGAGGCTAGAGGGCTGCAATTTGGTATGTTTGATGATTGGAGGGCGTATGCTCAACATACCAATTTGCAGCCCCCTAACCTTAGTAATTTTTAAGATCTGAGGGCGGACAGAAAAAGTCCAGGTGGACAGACAACGCCATCTCAATAGTTTTTTACAGAAAACTAACAGTACCCGATTCACTTCTTAGGCTGACAGAGGCATAGTGGATTTTTTTCAGGAAGCTGGAGGGGAGTACCCCCATACCATTTGTCTGTAGGCAGTATTCAGACTTCTACTAATATGAAAATTAACCCCCAGAGGATGACATTCGGGTAGCACAGTATTCCCACTAATATTAACAATATAAATCGGTTATCAAGAGGCATTAGAAGTGGTTTGTATATGGATAACTTTGATATACAGTATATTATACTGCCATAACCCTCTGACATGCTTAACTTATTCTTAGCATTGCCATCACAAATGGATATAATCTAGGGCTTTTCAGTAGCCTCCCATTTTTATGTGTAAAAACAAAAGCTGTCATTTTCATAAAGACTTCAGATGGAATCAGAATTATGACTTTGAACTGGAAAGCAAACATTGGATACATGAAAACCAAAAGTGAAAATGCTTTAAAACTAATAATCGAACAGCTGTCATACAACGTTGGGAGCTGATCGATCAGCCATGATGTCACGGTGCAGAGTGACGGCTCTATCCATTTTAGAACATGGCAGCCAAGTGTATAGGCTCAGATCCAATTTAAAATGGAAGGGGAAGAGTAGACACTGTACCAGAATTTTCAAGCGCTTGGATAATTATGGATTAGATAAAACTGGTGAACCACTTTTCCTCTTCCCTTTGACTTCGTAACCAAATGAAATGCAATAGAGGGCAAGAGACTTCTGAACAGTTTTTTCGTATGAATCATGTTCCTAAGCAACATTTCTCCTGGGTTAAGACTCCCTCTTCGTTGTGTTATGATAAAAGCACAAATCTGCATACGCTTGCGCTAATTTTCAGAATTATGCATGTACTGTTCCCTTAAACAATATAAGTGATACATACTCAAGCCGATGTAATAGTTTATGCAATAGCACCCAATGAAACAATCCTGTTTGCTTAACCGAATAATGCTTCAGGTTTCACAGTAGAGTTGTCAGCAATGTGGTCAACGGTTAAGATTATTAAAAACATACTATACACCACAGGACTTTAACAAAATCATTCTCAAAATCCTTTTGTTTATCAGATTAGGGTTTCATTCCACTAATTTTACGAAGGCTTGTAATGCTGTGTTCCTGCTCACGGAAGCATTAAAAGAAAGGAAGATACCAATAAATATAAAGTAAATATTCCTGTAAATGAATATGGTATTACCATTTCCGAAACCTCGAATCTATACTAAATGGCAGGTTTTGTGGAATAGTAAATCTAACAATAAAGAATTTAAACTTATTAACTAAGTGTTTGATTGTAGCATTTGTAGTATGAAAAATAATGCTGCAATTGACACAGTATTGCCCCGTAATTGAATCGGTGTCCCATGTTTGACCCGTGGACAAAGAACTCCCATGACCCAAACCCAATATGCAGTTGAACATATTGTATTGGAGTGTCCAGTTTACAATCGGCAATGAATGTAAAGTACCCTACGGGGAACAAATCTTTAAAAGAAATTTTGCCAGAATCTTAAGCAT
This sequence comes from Macrobrachium rosenbergii, assembly GCF_040412425.1. Classification (NCBI taxonomy): domain Eukaryota; kingdom Metazoa; phylum Arthropoda; class Malacostraca; order Decapoda; family Palaemonidae; genus Macrobrachium; species Macrobrachium rosenbergii. Next base: position 47,650,357 of record NC_089766.1, read on the forward strand.
TTCAGTTCATCCAATTAAATTTGTTAGTTTCAATTTATTAGTCAAGATTGAATGTATTTATGAAGAAGAAACTTTCTGGCAACCCTGTGAGAATGTGAACTCAGTTGAAATAAGTATTTGAAAGTAATGCTTCTTAAGTTTTGTTTAAAGTGTACACCTCCAACTTTATCATTTCTGTTCACTCAGGTTACTTTAACATGAATCTGTAGAAATTTTGAAAGTGACTCAGTTGTACCTTAAGATAGTAGCAGACCTACATAAAAAAATCCAGTCATGAAATCCACAACCTGAGCCCTAACTTCAGCAGTGCTGAGACAGAGCATAGGTTTGCCCTCAGACCCAGCCCTGGAACAAGTCCCCAACTGTAGCTCCAAACCTGTAGCAGTTCCAATTGGGAGCAGGTTCATGGTTGAGGCTGGTTACAGCATGACTTTATCCCTGATTCTGAGTTCTGACAAGGGCAAGGAATTAGAACTGGGTCCCACGTTGAAGGGACTTCTCTGAAGTGGTTTCCAGTGGTTCAGACTTGAGGCTTTTGGCAGTAATATACAGTATACTGTATTGGTGTTTCACTGATTAAATGCTAAAACTGACTGAATTACTGTGCAAGGAAACCAGGAAAAAAATGCTTTATCTACACCTGGTCTATGCCTAAAGAGGACACTTGCATTGAACTCTTTAACCTCTCTCCAAAAGTAGGTCTTGCTGAATTTGGAGAACACGTTCGCCTCCAACAAGTGTAACATGGTTCATGAACGTGAATCATATACGCTTTAAATAACATACCAGGAAACTCTGAACACTTGTGCTATGACAAATTCAAACAACCCCTGGGATTTGTCAAAACAAATTGCACACAATTTTTCAAACAATACAAGAAAAGAATTAAGTTTATTTAAAAGTAAAATGATGCTAATCAAAAATGAATTTAAATGAGAGGCATCAAAAAGGAAACTACCTGAAATAGTTCAGTATTGAAGTGCATGCAACAGAGTGCCATGCTGAGTAAGAAAGAACACAACTGTAGTCTGTTTTTATATCCTTCACATAAATACAAAGTACAGGACAGTGTATACAAAATACAGTCATCATAATTTGATGAATAGATTGACAATAAAAACAAAGTCGAACATTAAGCCATTAAAAAAAGTACAGTGGAGTAAGGAAATCTTTTGGCTCGCTTCCTAGACTTACGGAAAGAAATAAGCATTGAAAATACTGGACCTGTTGTTAGAATTACTGATAAATTGGTACTAAATGTCAGAAAATAAGGCTGTTGACCACCTTAATGACTGTAATACTTAGCCTGCTAAAATACTAGTTATCATTAAGTCAAGATAATCCGCACCTAAAAGACCACTTGGAATACTGAAGAAAGAAATATGAAATTACCAGATGTTCTTCTCTTAATGAAATAGATTACTAGTTTCCACTGGGTCTTAAAACTAAGCACTTAGCTTGACTGGAGTAATGATGCTCGAAAAATGCATAGTCGAACATGAGTTCTGGAGAACAACCTGGGGATAAGTGAACTCTTGGACAGACCAGAGTGTATTGAAGATGGCTGCCGACTTATATTGTTGTCACGTCTATGCGGGTGAGACGTAGTGAAAGCGGAGGCAGTTGTCGTAGGACAGGAGGTAGAGCCCTCCTCTCCTGAGTCCTTTATATTCTATCGCTTTACCAACAAGCACTATTCTGGCCAAGACCAACGTTAAGGGAAGTCTTGGGATTGGTCGGTCTGTCGTATGGAGCCCCTTGTGGGACCATGAGAGTGTGACTCCTTTTGCGGACGAACAGTGGCTACGAAAAGGTTAAAACCTGTTTTAGCCTTCAGCATTACTGCTGCTTTCTACTTTCAAAAAACAAAAAATTGAATTTCCTTGTTAAGAATATTAGAGATAAAGTAGCGAATGAATGAAAAAGCACAGGCAGGAAATAAAGATGAAGAAAAGTCATGTCCAAAGGTCACCAGTGCTGCATCCGTAAGAGCGTGAGGAATAATCTCTAAATAGCAAAACTTATTTTGAATGAGGTCAGTTTTGACAGTTGGAAGCAATGGATCTAACCACACACATACACACATATTACAGTACTTACCTTCTGAATTTTTGTCCGGGGACATTTCATTGGTAGCAATATGATATTTTTATGATAAAATAAAGTTTTGTACATACTTACCCGGCAGATATATACTTAGCTATAGTCTCTGACGTTCCCGACAGAAATTCAAATTTCGCGGCACACGCGACAGGTAGGTCAGGTGATCTACCATTCCCGCCGCTGGGTGGCGGGAATAGGAACCATTCCCGTTTTCATGTCAGATTTTTCTTCCACCTGTCTCCTGAGGGGAGGCTGGGCGGGAGACATGTCGATATATCTGCGGGTAAGTATGTACAAAACTTTATTTTATCATAAAAATATCATTTTTGTACATGAAACTTACCCGTCAGATATATACTTAGCTGATTGGCACCCTTGGAGGAGGGCAAGAGACAGCTAAGAACTAAAAACGGGAAAACAACATATGTTGTAGGAATAAACAAAACCATGGTTCTTACCTGATTGGGCAGAAGACTTCATGGATACTGTCTATGAGTCTGCATGCCTCAAGAGCTTCAGCGAGGAAGTGACCTAAGACTGACAGCCCTTCTGGATCATATCAATGGGGATAAAACCCACTTACATGACAGAGCCTGTTATGGATCATGTCAAAGGGGATTAACCCACTTACAAGACAGAGCCCTCTACCTGAATCATATCAATGGGGGCTATCCCTCTTACATGACAGAGCTAGGTAATAAAAATACAAGGAGCTAACAACCAAAACCGACCACCTGACCAAGCCTAACCTTGTTAGTAATATGAGATGAAAAAGAGAGAGACCTGCAACACTCTTTTTCAACCAACCATAAAAACACAACAAACAATTAAAAATAACACTAAATTAAATAGGATTAGCTTCAGCTCCTTGACCCAGCACCGAATCATGGATACGTAAGCTCCTAGAGAGAAGCACTTCTCATAAGTCACACGAACATCTCTCAAATAATGAGAAGCAAACACTGAGTTACATCTCCAGTATGTAGAGTCCACAATAGACTGGAGGGACCAAGACTTGTGGAAAGCTAGAGAAGTAGCTATTGCTCTCACCTCATGAGCATTAACTCTTAGGAGCTGAAGATGTTCTTCTTTACATGAAAGATGAGCCTCTTTAATAATCTCCTTAATGAAGAAAGCCTGGGCATTCTTGGAAATTGCTCTTGAAGGATCCTTGACAGAACACCAAAGACTTTCGGTGTTGCCTCTGAGCTGTTTCTTTCTCTCCAAATAATGTTTAAGGCTTCTTACTGGACAGAGTGTGTGTTCCAGCTCCTGTCCTGAAAGATCGGAGAGTCCTTTGACCTCAAAACTCCTAGGCCAAGGTTTTGAAGGGTTCTCATTCTTTGCTAAGAAGAGAGGCTGAAAGGAGCAGATTGCAGAGTCCTTCTTAAAGCCTACAGAACCTTCTAAGGCTTGTAATTCGCTCACTCTTTTGGCCAAGCAAGAGCGAAAAAAGAAACAGAGATTTTCTGGTCAGGTCCCTGAACGAGGCAGATCGAGGAGGCTCAAACTTGCTAGACATCAAAACTTTAGGACCACGTCCAAATTCCAGCTGGGAGGTCTAGGGGACTTATTTTTGAAGTTTCAAAAGACCTTATAAGGTCGTGAAGGTCTTTATTATCCGAGATGTTCAGACCTCTGTGTCGAAAGACTGAAGACAGCATGCTCCTATACCCCTTTATGGTGGAAACGGCCAGGTTACATTGCTCCCTTAGGTAGAGAAGGAAATCCGCAATCTCCATTACAGAGGTACTGGAAGAGGAAATTTTCTTAGATCGGCACCATCTCGAAAGACTTCCCACTTCGACTGGTAGAGGCGCAAGGTAGAAGATCTTCTAGCTCTGGCGATAGCCTTAGCAGCCTTGTGCGAAAATCCCTTCGCTCTAACCAGTCCTTCGACAGTCTGAAGGCAGTTAGGTTTAGAGCGGGAAGATTCTTGTGAAATCTGTCGAAGTGGGGCTGTTTGAGAAGATCGCTCCTGAGAGGGAGCGACCTGGGAAAATCTATCATCCATTCCAGTACCTCTGTGAACCAGTCTCTGGATGGCCAAAAGGGAGCGATCAGGGTGAGCTTGGTGCCCTCTGACGAACTGAACTTCCTGATTACCTCCCCTATTATCTTGAACGGGGGAAAAGCGTAGCCGTTCAGACCGTTCAATCTAGGAGAAGGCCGTCTATAGCTACTGCTCTGGGGTCCGAGATTGGGGAGCAGTAGTTCTCCAACCTCTTGTTCCAATGGGTTGCGAAGAGGTCTATATGAGGTCTCCCCCACAGGAACCATAGCCTTCGCAAACCTCCTGATGAAGGGACCACTCCGTGGGAAGAACTTGATCTTTTCTGCTGAGCAGATCCGCCTCACATTCCTTTCTCCTGAACAAATCTGGTGAGGAGAACGATGTTTCTCTCCCCGCCCACAACAGAAGGTTCCTTGCTGCAATGTACAGGGAGAAGGAATGTGTCCCTCCTGCTTCCTGATATAAGCCAGGGCTGTGGTGTTGTCGGAGTTGACTAGAACTACTGATCCCTTGACCAGAAGTTGAATCTGGAAAGAGCTAGGTGAATGGCTACCAGCTCTTTCATATTGATGTGCCAGGCCTTCTGATCCGTGTCCCAGGTACCTGACACTTCTTCCGAGCCTAGTGTCGCTCCCCAGCCCGACTCGACGCGCCTGAGAACAACACTAGGCGAGGGCTCGGCGGTTGTAGAGGAATTCCTAGACCCAGCTTCTTTGGGTCTAACCACCAACGGAGTTGTTCCTTTACCAGAGATGATATTTGGAAGGAATCCGACAAGTCTTGGGACTTCCGATCCCAAGATTCTTTCAGGAAGAACTGAAGAGGTCTGAGGTGAAGCCTTCCCAGAGAAACGAACTGTTCCAGCGAGGAAATGGTCCCCAGCAGACTCATCCATTCCTCGAACAACTGTCTTTCTCCAGAAAGTCTGTCACCTTTTGAAGGCAGCGTTCCCTTCTTTCCAGGGAGGGAAACGTTTGAAAACCCCGAGAATCCATCCGAATCCCCAGGTAGACAATTTCCTGCTGAGGAATCATCTGAGACTTCTCGAGGTTCACAAGAAGTCCTAGAGATTGGACCAGGTTTAAAGTCCGAGAAAGGTCCTCCAGACAACGGTTCTTTGAACTGGACCGATTAGCCAATCGTCGAGATACAAGGAAATCCTCACTCCCTCCAAGTGCAACCAGTGAGCCACATTCCTGAGAATGGTCGTGAAAACTTGGGGAGCTGTGGAGAGTCCGAAGCAAAGAGCCCTGAACTGAAAGGTTCTGCCGTCTACCATGAACCTTAGGAACTTCCTGGAGGAGGGATGGATGGGGACGTGGAAGTAAGCATCCTGAAGGTCCAGGACACCATCCAATCTCCTTGACGAAGAGACGACAGAACTGAAGACGTCGTCTCCATAGAGAACTTCTTCTTTACTGACGAAAGCGTTCAGGGAGCTCACGCCCAAGACCGGTCTCCACCGCCCGAGGATTTTGGAACAAGAAAAAGACGGTTGTAAAATCCCGGGAGTGAAGATCTTGCACCGGTTCTATTGCAGACTTTTCTAGCATTTGATCGACGGCTAGAAGAAGGGCTTGCCTCCGCACAGGATCCTTGTATCTCGCCGATAACTCCCTCGGAGTTGTAGTCAAGGGAGGTTTCGAAAGAAGGGAATGAGGTACCCCTTCCTCAAAACAGAGAGGGACCATTCGTCCGCTCCCTTTTGTGCCCAGGCTTCGCGAACTTGAGAAGTCTGGCACCTACTGGAGTCTGGAGGACTTGATCTTCACTTGGACTTCCTGGAAGGGAGTCCTGAAGGCCTGATCTTCTCTCAGGTCTACGCCTCCTAATAGACCTGGATGAACGAAAGGGCTCCTGAAAAGGGGGCTTCTCCTTCTTAGTAATAGGCGCAGCAGGTCTCAACCTCTTCGACGATTGAGCCAGAAGGTCTTGAGAAGCCTTCTCCGACAAGGAACGAGAGACTTCCTTTACAGTTTCTTGTGGGAAAAGATGGCTCGAGAGAGGAGCGTACAAGAGGGAAGACCTCTGGGAAGGAGAGACCGATTTAGAGAGGAAAGCGCTGAAGACTGACCTCTTCTTAAGAAGGCCAGTGCCGAACAGGGAAGCGATCTCCATCGAGCCGTCCTTAACAGCTTTGTCCAGGCAAGACAACACACTGCTGAGGTCCTCCATACTAACTGAATCCTCTTGAAGACTTCTCTTGGCTAAGGCCCCAAGAGACCAGTCCATGAAGTTGAACACTTCCAGCACGCGGAAAAGGCCCTTGAGGAAATGGTCCAGTTCACACAGTCCCCAAGAAGCCTTGGCCGAATTAAGGGAGAGCCTCCTGGACGAATCCACCAGCGAAGAAAAATCCGAGCCAGCAGAAGAGGGGAGAGCTAACCCCATAGGCTCCCTAGTCTCGTACCACATTCCTGCTCTTCCCGAAAGTCTAGAGGGAGGCAAAGAGAAGACAGTCTTGCCTGCATCCTTCTTTGAGGAGAGCCACTCTCCGAAACCTTTAAGAGCTTTCCTCATGGAGATCGTAGGACGCATTTTCACAAGAGAGGAAGATTTCGAAGCCTTGGTGCTCGAGAGCATAGAACCAGGGGAAGGAGGAGAAGCAGGCTTGAGGGAATCTCCATACTCCTGGACTAGTAGAGCTGTCAACCTCTTGTAATCAGAGATTGTGATGTCCTTAGGAGAATCGTCCTCCGATAACGCCTCCAGGCCAGAAGGAGGAGGAGAACGTCTAGAAGTAGCAGGGCATTTAACAGAAGAAGAGCGCCTAGAAGGAGAAGAGCCTATGTCCACTGGAGAACGATGATCCGGAGAGAAGCGCCTCGAAGCTGACTGGCGCCTGACCGAAGAGGAGCCCTTGCTGGGAGAGGGGCGCCTAACAGACGAAAGGGAGGCTGGAGAGGAACTTCTACGAGGCGAACGAGCAGGGCGTCTGACTGAGGAGAAAGTATCTCCAACAGGAGAAGACCGACGACGACGATGGCGCGAGCGCCTGGGTGGAGAGGCGCTATTCGGAGACGAAGAGCGCCGAGGAGAGAGGCGCCTACCAGGAGAGAGGCGCCTACCAGGAGAGGAGCGCCTACCAGGCGAAGAGCGCCTATCGGGAGAGGAGCGCCTACCAGGAGAAGAGCGCCTATCAGGAGAAGAGCGCCTACAAGGAGAGGAGCGCCTGGACGGAGAGGAGCGCCTGCAAGGAGAGGAGCGCCTACCAGGAGAGGAGAGCCTGGAAGGAGAGGAGCGCCTGCTGCTGGAGGGGCGCTTAACAGGAGAAGTACGCTTCCTAGAGGACGACTTGCTGGGAGAAGAGAGTCTCTTGGAGGACTTAATCGGAAGAGAGGCATCCTTCCGACGAGAGGAGCTCTTTGATAAAGAGCCAGCAAGAGCAGCGAGTTGAGCCTGGAGGCCAACCAGGATCTGCTTGGTGGACTCCTGAACACCAGAAGAAGAGGAGGAAGATCTACGAGTTCTCTTCTTGAAACAGGAGAGCCTTCAGGGAAGCGCTCAGGGCTAGAGTCCAAGGCGTCTCCTCTAGGAGCCTTCCAAGTCCTCTTCAAAGGACGCGATTCTCAGCCGAACTCCAACCACGTTTAGGAGACGAAGAAGCAGAAGAAGAGAAACACTTCTTTAAGATCCCTTTTCTGCGGCGATCTAAGGCAGCCTGGGGACGCGTCAACAGGCGCTGCCGCCAAGGACGCCTGACCGTTGGGAGCGCTCTTCATCCCCCTTGCGGCTGTCGACATTCCTCCTCCACTGGGTCTGGGAGTTTGGAAGAGGTCTAGGCCTAGGAGCGATGCGGAGCCGGTCAGACGCCCCTCCACTACACTGGGGACACTGCACAAATCACTATCACTTCTCACTTTCTTTTCCTCCATAGCTCGCATCTGCAACTGCATCTTATGGATCGTAGCCTTCATAGCAGCCATCTCCGACGACGAATCCACAGGTTCGACGAAGGGTGAAGGAGCTGAAACAACTGGAGTGACAGGAGAATCTGGAAGAGTGTTAGGTTCTAAATCTACCTCCTTGGAAAGAGACCTACTAGCGCTTCTAGAAGAAGCCTTCCTAACTCTGTCCTTCTCCAACTTGCGTACATAAGAGTTTAACGCCTTCCATTCCAGTTCAGTGAGATTCTCACATTCAACACACGTATTCTCAAAAGAGCATTCATTCTCCCTACACCTAGAACATACAGAATGAGGATCTACCGAAGCTTTCGGTAGTCTCACCTACAATCAGACCTCACACACACACGGAACACCGTGCAACACTCTGATCAGACATTCTATAAGAAAATACCAAAGCCAAAATCAAAAACAGTCCACAAAAGCGTATGCCAAGCCAAAGATCCAATACGTCACCAAAGGTCAGTCCAAAATAATCCTCAGCAAGCGAAAAATGAAAATCCAAGCAGAAGGAACCAACAACAGATGTTGCCGGAACCAGCGACAGAGAAAATCTGACATGAAAACGGGAATGGTTCTATTCCCGCCACCCAGCGGCGGAATGGTAGATCACCTGACCTACCTGTCGCGTGTGCCGCGAAATTTGAATTTCTGTCGGGAACGTCAGAGACTATAGCTAAGTATATATCTGACGGGTAAGTTTCATGTACAAAAGTGATATTTTCACTATCAGTAAATCGCCTTCTTGCTGTTTTCATGATTCTATTGATTTACTGGTATTTTCACTGTTTGTTAAAATGGTTTTTGCTTTTACTAAGCCGCTTTTGTCTTCCCTTGGCAATTACATTTGTTTTAGTATTAAAGAGATTGTGTCAAATTTTTCCTGCTGTTCTGTTGCCACCTATTCGAAAAATGGGAAAAGCTTTACCCTTAAACATGGAAATTTTTATTCTTAATGCCCTTTGCTGAAATGTGAGGATCGTATAGGCGCATGGGTCTTCTACGCCATCCGATATGGGTATAGTTCCTCCTAATTGATGCTGCACTGGATCTTTCCGAGTATTCTTCGATTAAGATGAACGTGTAACTATTATTGTCTTCAGAGCACAGGACTTGTTTCAATGTTACAGGTTTGGAACCTCTTCCAAGAGGCTCTTCTGCTCCCACCTACAGGGTACCTCTTATTCACCAGTTACTACTCAGTGGGTTTGGGTCACTTCTCTCGGGCTAATGAGAATCACTTCCCTCAGACTAATGAGTTTAAGTCTGGGTAGACTTCATGCTTCATCTAGAACAAATTTAGGATCAGTGAAGGACTACCTAATAGCTTCAGCATTGGACAATGCAACACCAATGTACTACTGTATATTGCTAGGTGACAGCCCTAAATAATCTCTCCATCCCATGATATGCAGGGAATTTTTTTGCCCTTTTTACAACATTACTTGACAAGAAACCTTCCAGTATATGATACATCTTTGACTCAGAAAATGGAAAGATAATTCCAGGGGACACCCTTTGGATGTTTTAGAAATTTTCATCTTTCCTTTTTTTCAGTCTTTTGACATTTGTTTTGAACAAAGTACTGCAATGACTCATACTGTCAGTGACCCCTTAAGTAGTGATATTCAGATCTTATACTCCTGAAAGATCCCCAGAGAACTTCTGCTGCTACCCAGTATCTACAGTATGTCAGCCCCCACTAACTTACCTCATCAAAATCTAAACACCCTTTGTTTTCAACCCCAAGAGCTATCCAGGGGACCTTTTTCCGACAATACCATCAGATGCCTTTCCAGTATTAACAAGCTGTCTCCCCCAGGGGACTATAAGAGTCCCTTCCTAAGTTCTTCCCCAAAAGATTATGAAGTCTATAGAATTGGGTTTCCTTGATGGAAGTCTAAGTGGGGAAAATACCATGTGAAGTTGTCCTTCCTGAATGAGACATTTTCCTTTACCTTGTGCAATCTCAGGAGTTTTCCTTGAGCATCCTTCGCAGCCCCTTCAGGAATTGACTCTCGTAGTGGCCTTCCTTTAACCCTCTGCAATCCTGAAGAATTTTATTGATGAACTGTTTACTTAAATTGGATAGCTCACACCTGTCGTTGTTGAACCCCTTTTTTTATTAATTTATTTATTTTTTGTTGTACCACCAATACCCAGCTTTCAGACCTTCCAGGCAATGCTTTAGAATCCTTACAGGCATGTTAGGTGCATACAGACATGAGTTACTTCAGTGGTCCCATCACAGCTTGAGAATGCATAGAGGCAGTCCCCGGTTATCGGCAGGGCTCCGTTCCCGACAGTGTGACGATAACCGAAAATCGCCAGTAACCGAAAATCGGCCATAATAGCACTCATTTCTGGTTATCGGCGCCGATAACCGGTGATCAGCGATGATAACCGGGAATCGGTGTCGAAAATCCTGTTATTGTCGTCACTAGACAAGCGCCGTAAAACCGGATCGCCGATAACCGAGGACTTCCTATATCTTGCCTTCAGCTCTGGTACAGTAGCCCCTTCTTCACGTCTTCCTCATCCTGTCTCCCAGAACGTTACACTTCTAACGTAGAGAGGCTACCAAAAAGAGCCTATCCTTTAGTCTTATTTAGAGATAATGAAATATATGTTGTGGCACTGTGTCATTTAACAGTTGACTTGAGTTGGAGATAGTAATCTACTTTCCCCTCCTCAACCTTTAGTACTCGTATGACAGATATCTCCATCAATTTTCTTTCAGTTGTGTAGTAACTCCGGTAGGGTGATCAGATAACTTCTTTCCTACCTTTCACCTCCTCGTTTCTTCCAGTTTTCACTCTTCTCGTTTCGTACTGTATTCATTATGAGCTGTAATCCTTCACGCACATTTTTTACAGGTGGTTTTAGGAATATTAACTCCTGCCTTTCCTTTGTAATAGGTAGTCACTTTTTGCTGTCACTGCTAAAGGCTCCCAGATAGACCCAGCTGTAACTGTAACCATGCATAAACATAAAAGGTTTTCAGATCCTCTTATAACTTCAAAGGTGACATGGATAGGCTAACTGCAGCTTGAGCAGTTTTCACCCAGCCAGCCAGTTTTATGGCTTTTCGGCATAGACTGATTTAATAAGGCATGTGTAAAAAAAAAAAAAAAAAAAAGCAATAGGTCTGCATCTATGATATATAAAAACCAAAAGTATTGTGTAAGAAATTGAAAACTCTTTTAACCGTATACAGTATACAGTGAGTTCCTTTGCAAAAATATCGTCAGGGAATGAGAATGTAATATTAATTGACACCCTTTCTTTCTGTTACAGTATGGCAACTGCATAATTGGAGTTTAGCCATCATGCAAACTACTTTTGATTGTGGACACGTTAGTTTCTGCTGCCTCGTGGTAGAGAGGAATGAAATTCTGTTTGCTTGCTGCACTCTGTGTTATAAACATTTCATAACTATCTAGTTGAACCATAGTTTCTGTTTAAAAAATTTATATTACTGTAATGTTACTGATTACTAGTTGGTCGTGTTGATTTGAAACATCTTCGGCAAACTGCTTTGATTAAGATATCAAATCCCAGTGAGCTGTAGTTGTAACTGAATTATAATGTTCCTTTAGTACTACGTTGGGAAGAGTATATGTTATAGTCACTTCACTTTACCCAAGAGAACTGAAACATAACATGAATTTCAGTCATATGCCTAGTGTCGAGTGTTGTTTCCGGGAAGCAAACAGACTGTACTGCCCAGAGCCATTCATACAGTGTATGAATATTTAGCAGAAATGGAGTACTGTACACTATTGTAAATATTATGTCATTAGGGTTATATTCTGATGATATTTTGAAATACTATATAGAATTAGAGTAATACTCTGTAAAACTTTTCAAGACGGTTTCTTTGAAGGAAAACTAAACTAAGGCAAGATTCTGTGAGAATGTACTTATCAGTATGAGGAACAGTGCCAATAAGTACACTGGATGTATTAACATTGCATGAATGTATTAGATACACTCTCTATGAAGAATACGGTATGAGGTTATAGACATAGTATATGTGACTCATTTAAAACTGTTTTTGTATCTGGAAGTATTTCAAGTTAGTTTCATCACTGAATGAACTGTAAATAATTATCCTGACTGTGTATATAGTCGTGTAGCCCATGCATCAAAATTATTGTTGCATCGTTCGCCTCTGCAACGTATTTGGTATGAGCCGCTAGTGGAAAGTGCAGTGCAACAAAAGTGCGTTGTGTAGCTGTTTCCGTTGGGCTTGATGTTAATCATGTCTGAAAAAAGCTTAAGGGCTCAGCCTCACGTCAAATACGTATGCAAGAAGTGTAAGAGGAACTTTTCATGCAAATTCAGCTTAGGTAGCCACTGGTTTAGCTATCACGGGTACAGAAATTCCAGAGCGAGAGTGATTAACACAAACAGCAGCTTGGTTTGCTCCAGAAACAGAAGTGAGCCTATAATTCATATCAAAACTCTTGCCGGTAAGAAATCCTACGTCTGTAAAATATGCCTTGTGGTTTTCAGACAGAGATGTCACTTGAAAAGCCACGTGAAATTTCATGAAACACGGCCCTGTATTTATGACATGCTCAACGAGGACTTCCATTATAAGAGGAGCGTGAAAAAGGACAGTTATGTCAGTGGGGTTGACAGAAAAGTAAGTTTTCGTAATTCCCATCGTCAGGCCTTAGACGGTGAACTAAAAGACCCTGCAGGCTTCAGTTCGCTTCGTTTTAGGGGTGGTCACAGGAAATTCGTGCAAACAGAAAAACGTACACATGTTCAAGTCGATGAAAAGCATAACCTCGATAGCTCTGGAATAAGAAAGGATGGATCCAAAGCTAGAACACTTTTACATAGATGTAAAATGTACAGAAAGGTCTTCATGTCAACAAAGTTTTTGAGAAAGAAAGTTTTCAATTTCAAATCAAAACTTAGGATTTGCAATATTTGTAAAAAAGACTTCAGGCAGGTATTGAATTTACTGAAACACTTTAAAACTGCCCACGGTCATGTAAAGATATGTCACTGCTCAATTTATAGGAGGAGTTTTCGTTCTTTTTCATACGTGTCAGTGCACAGAGCAGCGCTCTGTGAGAAAATTGAGTCACATTATTACGGTCGCAGCAGTAAGAGGTACAACATGAGGAATCGTGTATTCGGACGCAAGAGGCAGTTGCAGGTGTCTGGAAGGCAAGAGAGCGACGGCGAATTCATCCATAAAGAGAAGGCGCAGAGGGTAAATTGCGAAGCTGAAAATGAACTGACGTCAGAATGTCGAGATGAAAAATCTGGACGCGAAAATGAAATAGTGCCTTCTGAGTTACTGGATAAACAGCCGGTTCAAGATCTCACACCAGAAGACCAAGCTAGAGTTAAATTTGATGATGGAAATGAAGAAGGGACTAGTGAATCTACCAACAATGAATCAGTCCAAGAACCTGAAAAGGAAAGAGGGACTTCCGAAGTCTCTAACGACAAGGCAGTTTCGGAAGTCTCAAATGAAGAGGCAGCTTCTAAGGTCATTCTTGAAGACCATACAAGATTCACATGTGAACAGGGAAGTGAAAGAGAGGTGTGTGCAGCCATTGATAAACGGGTTCAAAACGTTATCCCTCAGGATCAAAATGTTGTTGCATCAGAACAGGGAAGTGAAACGTATAATCAGCCTCTACGAGACGATACACCCCAGGCTAAGACAGGATGCGAGAATGAATGGGTGACTTGTGAAAACCCCTTCGAGTGCCCTGTTCAGGAGCCGAAATTTGACGTCCAAAGGAAGGTCGCGCTAGGAAATGCAACTGATAAATGGACTTATGAACTACCCAACGCACAACCAGTTCAAGGAGTCACTCAAGGAGGTCAAGACAAAGTAACACCCAAATATGACAACGTAGGGCCACCAGAACTCGCAAATAAACAGCTTCAAAGGGGAGCTTTTGAAGACAAAAGTGTCATGCTGCCAGTACAGAGATATGAAGTGGAGACCCATGGATTATACAATAAACACCCTGCCCAAGACACCAGTCTTAACCAAGGCAAGGTTGTACTTGATCATCAAAATAAACAGATGTCCTCTGAATTCCCCGACAGGCAAATAGTTCAGGAGAGTTTCCCTGAAATCCAGAGGAAAATGGCATATAGCCATGAGAATGAAAGGGTGCAGAATGAATTCTCTAATAAACAACCAGGTCAAGATGCCATTTTTGAATACCAAAGAAGGATTGCCTTAGGCCATGGAAGCAATTATCAACAGTCGGCTGAAGAGGTTACCCAGGGAGTTGAAAGAACAGCTCCCACAGGTTACATGTTTGTTAAGGAAAACTCAGGTGTCAATCTTGACAGCAGTAGAATGACTGGTTCCGACTATCATCGCGGACATGCTTTGCAGTGTAAAGTATGCAAACACACATTTTATCAAGAGCACCAGTACAATAAGCATATGGAGACCTATCACAAGGAGGGTAACGAGGTTGCCCATAAGGCCACCCCCGACAATTTACCTAATAAGAGTTACGGGAAAGCGTACAATTTGGCGGACGGTGTGGCATGTTTCCCTCCCGGCACAAGCTTAGGAAAGCCTGCCTACGGGGATTTCCCAGTGAAAGGTGATCAGTTCTCTTTCAACACCATGGTTTACAAGTGTAAATACTGCAATGTGGTTTTTGGAAACTGTGAAGCCTTCCAGTGGCATCTCTTCCATGCCCACTCGAAGAACAGTTTCTATGAATGTTACTTATGCAGAACGAAGTATACCGACAGGGGTCAGTTCACTAACCACATTCAGTCTCACACGCAAAGAGAGATGCACACCTGCAGCTTCTGTAAGGAAGGACTCCACATATGCGAAGTGGGCTTTTACAGTGAAACTTATGTAAACAAGCTTAGGGATGCGTGTGTTTATAACGAACAAAATTACAACTTGCTATACAACCACGAGCTGAGGTACCCAGCTGAACGAGCAGGAAATGTTGGAAACCAACACCCAAATCCATCAGCAGTGTGCAACGTTGTCGGCGAAGCCGAGAGCAACTACAACCAAAAGCAGTATAGTTACGGCAGATACAACTTAGAAAACAACTCGCAAGAAAATTATGCAAATAGTAATATGTCCCAGATCCACAAAGGATCTCTGAAAGCCAGCGAAGATCTTAGACAACTCAACATGTTTTCCCCGGAGACATCTGCTCAAAGAATTCACGAAAACGTCATAAACGTCATGTTTGAAGAATTTGTGAAAGTGGAAGAGAATTGTTTTTACAGCGGCCAAGAAAACTTTGGCTACGAGAGACGCCTCTTTTCAGTCGTGAATCATAATTTCGCTCATGACAACAGTCACAATCCGTGTGGTAGTGGAAACATTCCAGCTTGGACCGATAACGAAATGTGTAACGAAGAATTCACGCAAGTGTTTGACATTCTGTACAATACTGGTCAGGGAAGCGGTGGTGTGATGGGCAAGAATGATTCCGAGTTCAACATACCTTTGAAAAAGAAGAGGAAGACCTTGAAATCGGAACGCGGTGATAAAGAAGGCAAGAAACGCAGTAGAGGACAGTCTAAGAAGGATCCCCAGAGTACAGAAGCTGGTGGTCCCAATCCACATGAGTCAGGGGATCTGTCAAACGAAAATGCAACCATATCGTATAATGCAAGACTGTATGAATGTAATGTTTGTCACAGAAAGTTCCAACACGACTGCAATTTGCATTTACACATGAAAGTTCATGAGTCCAAACCGGATGAAAAAGAAGAGGAAAAAGAAGAGGAAAAAGAAGAGAGCCCAAGCGAACCACTGTTGGGGAATCTAGAGGATGCGATTGAAGAGAACGGAATTTATTCCTGCAAAATCTGCAAAAAACAGTATACTTCGGCGGCCGAGCTTAAACAGCACAAAGCCTCGCACTGGGAAACACGACTTTTCTTTTGTAATATCTGCAAGAAGGATTTCAGGCAGTATGCCAACCTAGTAAGGCACAAAGAAGGAGTGCATGAACGTTTAAAACCGCACAGTTGCAGCGTGTGCAATAAGAGTTTCCATACAGTCTCACAGCTGAACATTCACCGAAATGCAGTCCACGAAAAGATAAGGTCTTATCAGTGTGACACGTGTCCAATGAGATTCAGCTGCAAGTTTAACATGTTACGGCACAGAGAAAAAGTACACGAGAAAATTAAGTTGGATCTGGTCCCACCTGCCACAGAGCCCACTAAAAAGAAGTCTGTTAAGCGTCGTCGTCGTCGTAAGGGGGAAAAGGAAGCTTTAAGTGAGGGTCAGCACGCACACAGCTGTGAAGGAGCTCATCACAACGATGGAAAAGATGGCACGTCTGAGGTTTGCCACGCAGATCATTCAAAAGCAGCTCAGGAAGGTGAAAAAGGTGATGCAAGCGAGGTCCAACAAACAGATAATTCACAAGGATCAGAGGTGTCCCAGTCCGGCAGTTCGAAATGCACCTGTAAAGGCATCAAAGGACCGAAAACAAAACATCGAAGGCCACGCAGTAAAAAGGTTGTCGTGAAACCGTACAGTTGCGACTTGTGCAAGCAGAACTTCAAAACCTTGCGCATTCTGAAAAAGCACATGATGATTCTGCATGAAACCGAAGGATTTCCCTGCAACTTTTGTGGGAAAGAATACGTTTCCATAGTCTTGCTGAGCAAGCACGAAAGGATTCATATTAACAAATTGTACGAGTGCAGCGAGTGTAAACAGAAATTCCACCGCAAGTTCTTGTACGACAGACACAGAAAGGAGTGCTGCCCTAACAGCATTGAGATTCCTGATGCGGACGCCTTGAGCTCTGATGACTTAGGGAAGGATGGAAGTAACATATCCAGCGACACAGAAGAAACGCCGGAGATAGAGAAGTCTTTGTCGTGTAGCATTTGTTCCAAGAGATTTGCAAAACCCGGGTCGCTTCAAAGACACCTGTTATATGCCCATCCAGAAAACAAGCCCTTTAGCTGTCATATCTGTAAGCGAGAGTTTGCGGGTAAGTGTCATTTAATTCTTCACAAAAAATCCCACACTCAGAGAAAGTCATTTGACTGTGTGATGTGCGAGAAAGGAATCCACATCTGTGAGGAAGGCTTTTTTCCTGCTTCCCATCCAAAGAAGTACATTGAAACCAGCACGGACCAGAAATTAAGTGTTGACATTTCTCTTGGTCATGAAGGTTACAGTCAGGGTGAGAAAACATTGGAAAAAGAAAGCCAAGAATCCAATTGTGGCCAGGGAATCTTGGAAGTAAACAATGAGGGCCCTATATGCAGTAAAAACGAATCACTCTCTGAAGAGAGTCAGTTACGGCAGGAATGTTTCAACAAGAGTCCGTATGTGCTTTTAGAAAAACTGAAAACTGATAGAGTAGCCGGTAAACAACAAACAGCGGAAGATGAGCTGCTCTTTGCGTGCAATCTGTGCTCTAAAACGTTTGAGAGAGCACATACGCTGAAAAGACACCTTTTATATGCGCATCCCAAGATCAAGCCATTTACGTGTGAAATCTGCAAAAGAGATTTTGTAGCAAGATGCCATTTAATTGTTCATGCCAAGTCGCATTCTCTAAAAATGCCGCACGACTGTGAGATGTGTCAAAGACAGATGCACATATGTGAGAAAGGATTTCATATTGGTAAGGTAGACCAAACCAGGAGTGACCTGGAGGAAGAATGTACTTCGCCGTATTGCCAAGAGCACTGCGTCCGAAGCGAAGCAATGGGGAAAATGGAAAATCAAGATACAGCCGACAGTATAGGACCTTTGCCAGCAAGTGTTAAAACCCCTAAACTGTGCAACAAAGGAACCGTTCAGGATGACCAATCACCAGCGGCAACTGACAAACCTGATAATGTGGTTGGTTGTCGTGAAGTTGATCTTGGAAGCACAGTACCCAAGGAGGAAAAGGAATGCGGTGACCGTAGCGACCCTGAATTGCAGGGAGAAACTCGTACAGTTGCAGATCCCAGTAGATGTGAGACCTCTTGTCTGGAATGTAAAAGAGTCTTTGAGAATAATGCTCTCTATATGCAACACTTACCGTGCAAAGGAATGGTTGCAAAGCGTGAAGATGGGAACCAAGATGTGTATCAGTATTATCAAGACGACCTAATGAAGAGCGAGACGGGAAACAAAGGAATTTGTGGTAACCCTTTAGCGAAGCTTCTCAAACGTAAACCTACATCAGAAAGCAGTGGAAATCACGAAAAAAGTACGGTTACTAATTCCAGTGAAAGAATGGATATTCCAGGGAATCAGGAAGGTAGAAACTTACTGATGGCTCCCAGGGAAACGCATAAGAGTCACGAAAACTTCGTTAGTGGTGGACGCAGTAAAAGTAACCCCATTTCAGCAGTTCCATTTGCTTTTTCAGTGAAGAGTCTGATGACGAGCAGTGAGGGTACTTCCTCTAAGCACGGAGAGTATGTGAGACCTAAATGCCAGGCTGTACCAAGTGAAATTAAGAGTACTTCTGCAAAAGACTATTGGGAGAAAAGTTCCATAAAAGACTGGAAAACTGACAATACTTTCAAAATACCTAGTTATAAAATTTCTTCAAGTAAGAGGACGGAAAATAGTTTGAAAATGAAGTTGATAAATAAGAATGTACACCAGACAACTCTTAACTGTGCTAATTCATCCGAGGACAGTTTTGACAAGGAAAGAAATTATGCTGTCACGTCAGCAGATGAAACACTGAACAACATTAGTAGGGAACAGCAGAAAATTCCAGTACATTCGGTAGAGAAAGTCATGGGTGACTATGATTCGAAGAGCAAAACTTCAGAGAAACCCCCACATGCTTCTGAAAGTGGTTGCGTCAAGAATGTTCACCACACTACGACAGGGATCACAGAGAACAGTGGTGAGAATTCAAACAATTCCAGTACGCAGGGTTCAGATCATTGTCAAACTTCTGTTCCTTGTGAAAAGAACGAAGGCCACCTGTCAAATAAGGAGCATGTGGGGCGGGGTGATAGCACTCAATATTTTGAGAAGAAAGTATCGTGTATTAGTGAACGTCAGGTTGTAGGTAATTGGATGAAACTGTAGATATAGATATTAAAAAAAAAAAAAAGCTAGCTTTGAATGCAGTTTCATCATGTAGGACCTTGTAAACACATATAGAATTTATTGTACAGTACTTTGTCTTGCCAAGGTATTCTGAAAGCAGCTCGGTTTTACTAAAATGTACTCCAGTGATAAATACTGTAGTATAAAGAAGATATATGTTAAGGTTTCTGTAATGTATGAATGAAGGAACACAGTACCAAATTCATTCTACAATGATACTGCCTGTATTGTTGTAGAACTATGTTGCTCCTTACACTTGTCAAGCACTCCTTTACAGTACAGAGGGTCTGATTACCAGTAATGAATTTGTTTTATATGCTTATTATACTTTAAATTTTATTCATGTGTTTGGATTTATTCTTGATTTATTCAATGAAGGAGCCAACCAGGCAGTCTCATAGTGGGTCTTTAGTAGTTTTCAGTTTTTTTACATTTGAGCTCAGGCCTTTTTTTTTTTCTATCAAGGATTTTCAGTATATGTCCAGTAGAAACAGTTAACCCTGTCTAATATATGGCCCAGCATCAGTCACAGTAGAATAGTTCCTAATCATTTGACGACGCAGGGCTCAGAATTTGCACTGACGTACCCAAGTCCTCCCCAGATAAGTCTGAAGTCTTGAACTACATTTCTCTCTTCACTGTGATTTATTAATCAGTCCAAGTTTAATAAAGATATGAGAAACTGACTCTCCAACTAGAAAATTTTCAAAGAGAAATTTTGATGAGTAATCATCCACTACCATTGGCCTGCAGAAAGTGTGTCAATAAATGTAAACAAAAAATATACCAAGCACTGTAACTACTCCCTCCTTGGATTATGTGTACAATTTGTCTGTACACACTAGTATGAATTATCCAGTAAGTATGCATTACAACATACAGTATAAGATGTGAAAGCCCACATTATACAGTTAATAAAGATGGCTCCAAGTCATCACGTGCTGTAAGATTTGCCACAGTATCGCGAAATGCCTCAGTTTTCAAACTAGGGCTGTCTGAAATGTAGTCAGTAATTAAGATTAATATTAGGAATATGCTACCACAGAAATGTCTAGATTTCAATTATCAGAGGTGCTCCAGAAACCTTTCAGAATGTTCATAAAAACATTTTGTCCAACATGAATTGTTTATACTAAAAACTATATGCATGAGGCTGTTACAAGTGTTGAGATAGGTTCAATTCTTACACACGTAGACACTGAGCAGAATAAAAATGCCGATGAAGCAGCCTAAGCCGCAACTGTTGTGACGAGATCAAGTATACCTGTTCCCATCATTGATTTTTACTACCTCGAAAACACATCTCGTTAAGTCATAGTCGATGGCAGATTTTATGGATAAATGATTCTGATGCAAAAATAGATCAAACCTACTTTTATACTGTAGCGCTCTGAACTTCAAAAGGAATGCCACTTTGAAATATCATGTTTTCTGACCCAGAACAACTCATAGACTTAGACATTTTTCATGTGACTGTCCAGTTGTCAACCAGCATTGAATATCAAGTTTGGAAACAGTTCCATGATTAAAATTTTGTCAGCATCTTGAACACTTTCAGTAATTCCAAGTATTAAATTTGTAAGGAGTTATAATTTACTAAATAAGACATGTTTACTGTATAGGAACAGACCCTTCTGGCCAGTCTTATGAAATTCAAGCATGTTGACTCATTGATCTTGTTAAACTTTTTATTAATATGTAGTATTATATTTTTTTATTATTAAGGAGTTAAAGATGTAATGATTATACACTGGAATAGATAACTATTTTGTATTGAGAAATGATATACTGTACTGTGTAATTTTTTGCACAGTACAGTAACACATCAGTTAGCCTCCATGTGGAAGTCACTTGTATCCAGGCAATTTTGAAGAAAACTTTATTTACAAAGCAGTTTAACCCCACTACCGAGTCCCACAAAAGGAAAAATGGGAATTTATAATTGTATTCAAAACTAAGGTCACACCTTGATATCCTCACAGGACTAGCTCAAAGACTTTTTCCTCAAAGGAGAACCAAAACTTTCATTCTAAACGGCAGGGGATGCGTCAATGTGCTTAAACTTGTAGGTGGGTCGTTGTTTGGTTGAAAATTCTACCTCATCGAATAGACAGAGGATGCCATTAGGAAGCTTTTACTTGTCACTGTACAAAGGACAATCTTACTGCCAACAGGAACGAAAACAAAACAAAACGAAAGGAGGACCATTTGAGGAGCTCTTCGTGGGGCTGTTACGAGCACTGGCATGGTCTAGAGCATGCACAACCTGTGAAATGTGATGACAGGCGTTTGCAACCAAAGTGTGTGCCTTTTTCTCCAAAGACTCAAAGCTCTTGTACCTAGGAATGGCAGTATTGTTGTGGGATGGGGGTGGACTATGGGGATGTTAGGAAGTGTACAAATTATTCATTTTGAAACCTAGCTTTCTTGATAATATATACACACAGTACATACAACCACTCACAGTTATACAACTAATACTACAATTTTTATTTGTAAAAAATAGCTTGCTTGGTAGCTTTTAAGCAAAACTCCCAAATTTCTCTCCCTTAGCAAACAAAAACAACATCATTTTCTAGTAAGAATCCAGCCCTTGAGGAAACAATTGGATGAAAACAGAGGTGTTGTAAACATGAATATCAGAGTAAAGTGACAAATTATACAATAATGTAATTATTACAAACAAAAATAATAAAACTTAACAATTACAGTTTCCGAACATAAACCACTAGCGAGAGACACCTGGTGAACTTGATTTGTACCACCATAATAAAAAATGACAGGAACAAGGTCTTTTCCCAGTTGAAAACTATTACGGCCAGAACACATTACAACCCTTCATGAGAGAAAAGGTTTATTTAGGCATTTTTTGTTGTGAGGGATTTTGGTGACAGAAAGTTGTCACGATACAGTACAGGCACTGTGAGGGAAAGGGCTCTGATGCTAGCAAATGTTTATTTGATGCCATCGTACATTTTCATTACTGTTAATTTAGTAAAATCCAGTTTGCTAAGCTGCAATGTGTGTTGCATTGTAATAAGTAATTGAATTCATTTTACATGTACGGTACATGTACATGATAAGTGGTTTCCTCTTAGCTGATACTGTAGGGATTTGAAAATGATGTGTTTGTTTATGACATTCGTGAAAATTTCATGTTCTGTAAGATATTGCCATGAAATGTTTGTACATGACTGAATACAGTACTATTGTATTGGAGATCTTAGGTGATTTGGTCTGCAACTCTGTTAATCAGTGCCAACTTTGTAGTTTGCGTTTTATTTTTATTTCATGTTTCTTGGTTTTGTATTTTTCAATAAATAACCTAATTAGAAAAGAATAGCAAAATAAAAATGTACAGCTGTCTTTTAAATGTCCTTATGTTTATGTATACATCATTCGGTTGCAGATGAAGCATTTCAGAAGAACTGGAGCCGTTCCTCCAAGAATAAGGAGCAAGGATCTAGTTGATCTAATTTAATATGAACCTCTAAAAGAAATCTCTGACCTGGTGCTGTTCATTGGGGACTTAGACGGTAGAAGCTGAGACATCTTAGCCCTGGAAGCCTTGCAACTCAGCTGCTGGTCTAGCAAATTGTGGTGAGGGCTCTCCCTAGTAGCAATTTCATTTCCCTTTCCTTCTTCTATCCAAACAGACTGTAAGAAGGCCTTAAAATTAATTGGATGTAGGTGGACAGTATGCCACCCTATCCATAAAACTGGAGTACCTGAAGTGGCTGAGGAAAGGGGAAACAATGTGTCAGACCTTGTCCTCAGTGCTGGGTTCAGTATTAAGCCCTGAAGGGTGGCATACTAGTGCCACCAGTGCACCTCATGTGGTTCACTGCAGGCATTACTTAAGGTTCTTTGCAGCATCCCTTCGGTCCCCAGCTGCAACCCCTTGCATTCCTTTTACTGTACCTCCGTCCACATTCTCTTTCTTCCATCTTACTCTCCACCCTCTCCTGACAATTTTTTAATAGTGCAACTACGAGGCTTTCCTCCTGTTACACCTTTCAAATCTTTTTACTCGCAATTTCCATTTCAGCGCTGATTGACCGAGCTCATAGGTCCCAGCACTTGGCCTAAATTCTATACATTCTATTCAATGAAGCTAAGGCACCTAGGGTAAGGTATATATCCAGGTGGGTCTGCTACTTGGGAGGCTGCCTTTTAAAGGCAGCGATATGGCTCCTTCCCTTGTGGGGTCATTTGGATGCTCTCTTGTCACTATCCAGTAATTGCTGAAGTATGATTAAGACAACGAGGCATCTGTACTTTGGACAAGATTGGATCTTTTGTGCCTAACAGTAGCATTAGGTAATGGCTGTAACCGACTGGAAATAGAATAATTATTCACATAAAAACTGCTAGTGAACGTGGGGTAAATATAAGAAAGGATTAAAGTAACATTAACATTCAATGACATGCCCAATAGGTGAAGTGAAAGACATGGAATACATTGAAGGAAAAAAATGGTAAAGCAAATAGAATGTCTAGGTGTTACCCTTAAAGGGATAGAGCTGTCAGTGCACCTCGCACTCGGTACATTGTGGGCATCACTTGAGGTTCTTTGCAGTGTCCCCTCGGCCCCCAGCTGCAACCCCTTTCAGTCGTTTTACTGTACTCCTGTCATATTCTTTCTTCCATCTCACTTTCCACCCTCTTCTAACTATTGTTTCACGGTGCAACTGCGATGTTTTCCTCCTGTTACACCTTTCAAACCTTTTACTCCCAATTTTCCTTTCAGTGCTGAATGATCTCCTAGGTCCAGCGCTTGGCCTTTGGCCTAAATCCTATATTCTCTCCTATCTATTCTTTTGTGGTTGCTAGACAGAGATATATCCCAACACAATTCCATATTTAGAGGAGTGACTCGCTAGTGTTGGTGCTCAAATAGTGCCACAATTAGTTTCTCAATGGCTAATGTCGACATAGATCAGGTCACAGTCAACAATTGCTAATCAGAGTAAGTGGGCAGTTGTATCAAAATGAATGAAATGGACCTCAAAAAAGAATTAATATTTTAAAAGTATTTAAAAAAAGTTGTGACTACACATTATGGTGGTTTCTGGTGCTGTTCATTCAGTAGTACAAATATGGAAGTGGAGAAAATAACATGCGTAGGATATGTTCATCAGACTGTCTCCAGAACTGAGAGAATGTGAGCCAGTTATTCCAGAATGACCATAAAATCTTTTGACGGTTTACGTACACCGATTAAGGATGTTATTTCATCAGATAGCATAATGCAGCATATGCATGTATAATATCTGATAGAGTATAAGGAAATTGTATAAAATCCTTGATAACATAACAGGCAATAAGAGGAATAAGGTATTACCTGATGGTTATTCTGATTGTGATTGGGCAGATGAATTTTTGAAATTCTTTTGTGGCAAGATTGTACGGATAGTATATCATTTTGCTGGAGGTAGCCAGCAATTGCCATCCTTTCTTTTTCCTGAGTTAAGGGCAAACAAGCTCTTGAGATTTCTTAACCTAACGTTTTTATCCAAGATTGTAGAAGTGATTTTAGAGCAGTTATTACAACTTGAATAGAATAATATCTTTTCCATAGAGCAGTCTGCATACAGAGAACTGCACTCGACTGGAACGGCGTTGTGTGTCGTGGTGAATGACTTGATTAATGAAATGGATGCGAGAAAGTGTGGTCTATTAATATTACTCGATTTGAGTGCTGAATTTGATACAGTTGTTCATGAATTGTTGGTTGATGATTTGAAAACTGTTGGCATTGATGGAGAGGTGTTAGACTTTCTTAAGAATTATATTGAGAATAGAACATATTTGGTTCAAACTGGAAAGCCCTTTTCAAGTGCTACGGCTCTGTCAAGAGGTGTGCCCCAGGGAAGTGTGCTGGGCCCAATTTTGTTTTGTATATGTTACAGTCAACATGCGTAATCAGTCATTACGCATAATGACTGAAATTTCAGTCATCACACGTAATGCACTTAGGGGACATTTGGTCCCCCCACGAGCTAGTACTAAACACGGCAAAACAGTGAGTCACCTACACTGTTTTGCCGGGTTTAGTACTAGTCCCCGGGGGGTCAAATGTATTTCGCCGTGTTTAGTACTAGCTCCTGGGGGGATCAAATGTCCCTAAGTGCATTACGCGTGATGACTGAAATTTCAGTCATTACGCGTAATGACTGATTACGCGTGTTGACTGTAACATATATATACAGTTGAATTGTCGTACATTTTATATAAGCATGGTGTTAGTTTCAAACTTTTGCTGATGATACTCACTTCTATTTGACATTTAATGATGTTGCTGACACAGAAGGAAAAACTGAATGCTGTTATGGATGGAAAAGAAACAGTTAAATTTGAATGAGAATAAAACTGAGTGTCTGGTTATGGGGAAGAAAGGATGATCTTTGGAGACTGGGTAATATTCAAAGCCTTGTGGTTAATGGTACTTCACTGACAGTAAGCAACTCTGCCAAAGATCAGGGTTTAATGCTGGATCGCAATCTTTCATTTAATGAGCAAATTAACAAAGTTACGAAGACCGTGGGGTACCATTTGAGGAACATCGCTTTCGTAAGGAAAACTTGGATGGGTCGTTAATGAGAATGCTAAATCAGAACTGTGTTATTAGTAGGCCTAATTACTGCAATTCAATTTATTATGGACTCCTTAATTATCAACCGAGGAAAATGCAAAGGATTATTAGTAGAGCAGCTAGACATTATAAAAGGAATACTGTATCTCCTAGAGACAGAATAACTCCTGTTCTTAAGGAATTACACTGACTGCCCATTAAAGCGAGGATTGAGTTCAAATTACTTGTGTTGGTGTTTCAAGCATTGCAGTATGAAAAGCCTGTATTATATGTCAACCGATTATTGCGTAACTTTCAAACGGCTTCAGTTGTAACCCTGAGACATAACGCTGAACATCGAAGATTGGAGGAACCAAGATGTAATTTACAGACTGGTTTTAGAACCTTTGAGATTGCTGCGCCCAGAAACCTGAGAAGAGATGTCACGTTGTGATTCATAACTTGCACTCATCAGTGAAGCTAGACGCCATAGTAAAGAGAGAGTCAAGTTTCTCACGGGCTCCGACCCTTTTATCTCCTATGCAAAATTAAACATAAAGTGGCCCACAGGATTACCTGCCTATTTCAGCACCTCGGTGTTCTTAAAGGCGAGAATTTCAGCCCTAATATAAAAGTCCCAAGATATAACCTAATCCGGGACCGGTCCCCCCCACGAGGGGAACTTGCTGACACCCCAAGCAGGGGTTCAATCCCAGGCTCGCCCTCTACCAAAAGTCCCAGGAAACCTCCCACAGCGAGTGACTGCCCACCCGAGCTGGCCAACCCCCCAACATCCACCCAAATGGTCAACTCATTCATTTCCCATCTTCGTGAGTTGCCATGGATACATTAGATATAATCTCTTGGTATCTTTTTGGCCTCAAGTGGAGCATTCCTCCCCTAAACATGTTCTGCAAAAACTTCAAAGACATCATTGCATTACAAGAAACGCTCCTCTGGCCTCATGACCTTGCCACGTGCGATTCAGTGCATGAAACGTCAGAGCTTTCTCGACCTCATCGATGCAAGTTACAGATCACATCGTAGCCGGTCGCCCGAAAGGGGGCCTTTCTTTCCTGTGGCACAAATCGTTAGACAATGTGGTGAATGTGATGACCTATAGGAGTGATAGATTGCTGGGACTTCAAATGACACTAGGGGACTCTAAGATCCTAACAACTAATGTTTATATGCTCTGGGAAAAGAACAATAATTATGATCAATACTGCATGATCATAGGTGAGTTACACAGCATTATTCATGAGTCTACTGCTGGTCATATTTGTATAATTGGGGACCTTAATTCTCACCCCACAAAACAATTTTATAATGAACTTACTCGCTTCTGTCAAAATCACGCTCTCCAAATTAGCAATGTAATGTTCCTCCCTCCCTCCTCCTATACCTATGTACAGAGTAGAACGGACACAATTACAACCTCCTGGCTAGACCACTGCATCACGTCCCCACAACTCCACGATTCTGTTGTGACCTGCAACATTCGCTACGATCTTGCAACGGGCTGCGATCACATCCCCTTACAGGTGTCATTCAGTACCCCATCCCTCCCTACCATGAACCCCCAGTAACTGATCGCCCACCTGCTGTTAACTGAGATTTTAAAAACCAATATAAAACCAGATCCTTTAAGGAAACCATGGAAATAGTTCAACCAGCAGGGGCCTTAGTGTGCGCTAACCCAAAATGTAGAAATGACCGTTACAGGGGAGATCTGAAAGAATTCTATTCGAATATAATATCTGCTATGCTTGCCTCCAGCGGGGATACCTTTAGCATTTGGCAGAGTAAACTACCTGAAGCTCTTCCTGAAGCTGCACAAATGCTGTTGGTTCTCCACACAGCAATTCTGTGTCAAATTGGGTAACGTATTGT
Source organism: Macrobrachium rosenbergii (assembly GCF_040412425.1). Classification (NCBI taxonomy): domain Eukaryota; kingdom Metazoa; phylum Arthropoda; class Malacostraca; order Decapoda; family Palaemonidae; genus Macrobrachium; species Macrobrachium rosenbergii. Next base: position 47,677,917 of record NC_089766.1, read on the forward strand.
CGTACACCCTCGGCTCCCCGAACGGGCTCCGGCAAGGGGGCATTCTCTCGCCATACCTGTTTAACATGTACGCAGGGCCCCTGAATGTCAAACCGAACTCATTCTCTCTCCGGATGCACTGTCAACGGAACAACGATAAACAACCTAGAATTCGTGTATGAATTTCCGTACATGGGCCACATTATCACAGATGACCTAAAAGATACGGCAAGACATAGAACAGATGCGTCGTAAACCATGTGCAACTGGCAACATGATTGTGAAACTGCTGCTCTTCCGCTCGTACTGCTACAGTATATATAGGTTTTCCCTTTGGACGAACTGTACCCGAGAGGCCAGGAATAGGTTGAACACAGACACAGTTAACAGAGTTTTACTGACCTCAGATTGCATAAAGAGGCAGAATTCCTGCATTCAGTTCAAACCTTCAAAGGAGATGGTTGCTCGAATTAATAATTCATAAGTACTGTATGAAAGTTGAAAGATGATGAGTTCGAAAACTAGTGAATTTTTTATTTTTTGCAATTGAATTACTTTGTGTGTACTGCATGATTGAGTATTTTTGTCTTGTTCATTGTTCACATAATTAACATTTTCCTTCCCAGTGTGTGAAGACTGCATCAAATTAATGGTCATACTTAATATTTCCCCTCCCCTTTTTATTGCAATTTTTGTATCTTTTATTTTAAATTTTTGGATAATTATAATGTCTTCAATAACATTTTGTATTCGGGAGTGGAAATTAATTATATAATGTTTTGTTTTGAATAAATTAAGAAGATCTCACGAATGAATTACTGCTATATTTCCTTCTAGTTTTGCATAGGCTTGATCTTGAAGTATTTATTATTTTAATCACAAGAACTTTTCAGGTGCAGCTTTCATGCAGTAAATTTATTGGGTATCACCATGACATGTCTTACTGGTAAGTACGATAGTAAGTGCCTAAATTAGGACTAGAAAATGTTTTAAACCTTTCTACTGTCTAACATTATTATATCAGTAGGGAAGTGTACGATAATTATATCATAAATACGATAATTCTATTAAGAAAAAACGATAGCGTTGAGGCCCGAGTACGATAATTCCACTAGGAAAATATGGCCACCTGGCCTTGAGCATAATTATATTTGATGAGCTGTGAACAGGACAGTGTGAAATTGCACTTTTATCTGTATCTCTGACTTGATAAGCTTCACACAGCACCGGTTCCTACAGCCATCCCCCCAAAATCTTTGGCCCATCAGAGAGAACGCCCGTTCCACTTGTTGAGCGTTTGAATGGGTTGGGGGGGGGGGGGATGCTTAGTAAAAATGGCACCAGAAGGGTGAAGAAGCTCTTAAGATCCTTTTGCATTCATTGAATATCTTGTTCCACATCTCTTTATGCAAAATTTATATATATATATTTTTTAAAATATTGAAAATACGGGACAAAAGGCGTTCCCGGGGAGGGTCGACACGAATGTCAAAAATATGGAAATCCCGTCGAATACTTTTAACCATATTTACGATGACGCGATTTTATATGAATATATATTTTTCACGGCGACAGAAACGTTAAAATTAATAAGAACACATTAATAAAGACGAATATAACATTTTTGAATGGCCAAAAGGTAAAACTTTCACTCCAAGAGCGTTCAAACTAATTACCATTTTACCGCATTCATTAACGAATCGCACGATGCACTATATCATATAGTGCATTTATACAATATATATAAATGCACTATATACATAAAAATGATTTTCACAGCGAAATTAACGTTAAAAACCACACATTAACACAGAGGAATATAATTTTAACAACGGCTCGAGGTAATAAAAAAAAAATTCACATTAACGAACCCGCAACGTACAAAAGCCGCCTCCTGCTTGTGACTTTGCACGCCCGCAAGCACTCGTCAAGCACGCAATTAAAAAGGTCTGCTTGCGGGCCAATGATTCTAAATTACAAATCTTCGAAATTAACGTCCCCGAAACCATTTGATCTAATTTTAAATATTATTTTTAATAAATTTTTTTTTCAGGCAAAGAACCTCCATCAGCGGCCATTTTGATGATGACGTCTAGAGACTTTATATGTTGTTGTTTTGTTGTTGTTGTTGTTGTTGTTTGCGATTGGGGAATTGTATTAGGTTGTTATGAGTATGTTTGGGAGTAATTTGGCCCTGTCAGTTTCGGCTGCCACGTTAAAGACGTCGAAATAGGGCTGTCTAAAGTTGACGATGAGGTACGTGAGTGTTTTAGTGCTTTAGGAGGTATTATTTAAGATAATAAATAATTAATCTTTGATCTATTTTAATTTAAAAAGAGGTCAACTGAAGGGGGTAGTATAGACCCCCATAGTAGCCTAAAACCGTGTGCTTATTAGCATAGGCCTACCGAGGTCGTCGTATTTATAAAGCTTAGGCCTATATGCCGCCTTTCGCTTATGTTTATGTGATTGTCTTTTGTTTTTACGGTAATTAGTCTATTTTATGACCAATTTTACGCTTTTACGTTCGACCCCAAAGGTCTGGTGCCGAAACGGCGGCCCTTTTTTTAGGTCTACTTATAGGCCTACGCCTACTTATCGAACTGGCCTTACCCAACCTCTTTCATTCCTTTTATCGTACCTCCGTTCACGTCGTCGCCTTCCATCTTGCTTATCTCGGTAGAAATACCCTCATCTCAAAATCATCTTCACTTTTGATTTTTATTTCAGCGCCGAATGACCTCTCGGGTACGCAGCGTTTGGCGCGCGCGACATAAATCTTGTATTCTAATTTTCTAATAAATAAAGTTGGTAAAATTTTATGACAGTTGCGTGGCCTTTTTTGGGGGCGTCCAAGGGGGTAGGCTAACCCCCTCTCCCGGGCCAGGTCAGGGCACGCCACTCTAAGTTAGGTTAGGTAGGTGAGGTCTGTTTAATTCAGGACCTGACTATTATATAACAGGAAAGTTTATGTCTATTTATGTATATGTCGACGACTGGCGGGAATCGGGCCGCACAGCTACAGTCAAGTTTTACCCTTACTCTAATACTAGCTTTGTAGGCCTAGGCAGCCTTTGAACGTGGAAACATGAACAAAAGGTGGTATATAGATATCTCTGTAATAGTAAATATGTAATAGGTTTGAGGCAAGTAGGCCTATGCTTTTTGTATTTAACCTTTGTTCCTACAGGAATACAAACCTTCGCTCTTTGCGTCAGGATCGTAGTTGCGAAGGCGAGCTTGAACGGCTGGTAAATGTCGCGTACGAGGGAATTGGTCGGCAAAAGGTACTGGGAGGCCCAGCCCACCTGTTGATCACTCTATACTCCATAGGGGGGTAATGCCACCAGTGCATCTCATGCGGTGCACTGTAGGCAATACTTAAGGTTCTTTGCAGGGATCCTTCTTTAGGACCCGAGCTGCTACAACCCCTTTCGATCTTCACAGTACGTCTGCTCGTTTCTCTTTCTTCTATATTACCGTCCTCCCTTTCCTAACAATTGTTTCATATGCAACTGCTTTGAGGTTTTCCTCCTGTTACGCCTTTCAGACCTTTCTATTGTCAGTTTCCATTCCAGCGCTGAATGACCTCATGGGTCCAGTGCTTGGCCTTTGGCCTAAATTCTATTTTTTTCGTTCGGCCGCCTTCAGATGCCGACATCTTCCTTGAGCTCTCCACTCTGACTTTTTGCCAATTTGCTCACTTTTGCGCTGTCATTTGCGCTTGATTGTTGAAGTACGGATCAAACCCACAAATCATATAAGCCTTCCTCTTCTACCCTGGGGATTCCTGTGGCTATTAGGGGCTCTCCTGGTAAGGTTTTTGGCCAGTGCAGGGAGTCCCCGATTAACGGCAGCATTGGTTAATGGCATTTTCGGTTTACGGCGCTTGGCTAACGATGATGTTAACCAGATTTTGGGCCCCGATAAACCGGTTAGCGGCGCCTTTAAGTGGATCATAGGCAATTCGGCGTCGTGAATGCCATTTATTCGGTTAACAGCAATTTTTGGTTACCAGCGCTTGGCCGATAACCAAACCCCTGCCGTTAACCGGGGACTGCCCGTATTGAAGGTGACCATCATTTGCTGTGCACGTTTTGCAGGAAGAGTTTCTGCAACGACGACACCCCATATTCTGAGTGCCGGGAGAGGCCGCCACAAACGGTGGGCGAAGTTTACATCCAAGATGAAGAAGGCTAGGAAGGCTTCCCCCGGAGTCCTTGGAGGGGAGCACTCCGCCACCGAGACCTAAGCAGGCCATCGGCACCTCCCTTCCTCTCGCCAAATGCATATCACAGAAACTTGAGAACAAAAGAAAAAATCTCTTAATTTGAGGACTGGTATGTATCAGACCAGAATAGGCCAATACCATTTTTATTTCAAACCATTGTTGTATTGCAGTATTGAAAATAAGTTATTGCAATACACTCCCTGAACACCTGAATTAGCCCTGGTCACCTACCAGCCCGAACTACATCCCCATGGCTTTTACCCACTAAGTGGGTAATTAACTGTCAGCGTTACCAACGCTTACAGGAGAATCTTGTCAGATGAGTTACCTGAAATACCTTTGCCAACACCGCTGCAAGTCCTGGCCGAGTGAGGCCGAGATCCCCAATTGCTTTTTGTTCGCCATGCCGTTGGGTGTGCCCCACATCAGGCGAACTCCCCATTTAAGAATTTGGACATCAGATCACGATTTGGACTGTTTTCAACGCATTTTCTCCTGGATGGATACTTTACTGATGGGATTTGGAACTTCTCTCCCGATTTTGACTTTGGGATCGGTACTTTGGACTCGATTGGATAAGTCAAACAAGAAGACCTTGCCATCTGCTAGCGCCGATACTTCAACTTCGTTTACATCTACGACGACAGAGCCTTCTACTGCTGGAAATGCTGACGCTCATCGGCCCTACACATCCTGCAAGCGCAGGATGAGTACCCTCAAACACCTTCTGTTTGTATTTTATGTAGGAAGATGCAGTGTAGTGTCAGTCAGATAGGCGGCGAGTCTTGGTCGGTAGATCAGATGGAAGAATGATTCAAAAAGAGGACAAGTATGTCTAGTCGATTTTTCTAGCTTTATGACAAAATTAACGGAAACTAGAGATAAGGATGGTAGTAATAGTGTTGTAGATACTAATTGTTCTTTTTCAGCCCCCCTGCCTGTTCCAGAACCAGCCTTAACAGGTGCCGGGGGCCATGGAGAACCGCAAACCTCGAAGGTAGGATCTGCCGCCCGCCCGGCGCGGAGCAGGCAGTGTTGGCAGCAGATTTCCCTGTTCCCTCTAAAAGCATAAGTTCTAAGGTGGATTTAGAATTAGGAATCACTCAGAAGAGTAGGAATTCTAATTTAGGAAGTATTCAGGAAGAATAATTGAACGTGCAGTCTTCTTTGGGTTCAGGTTTGGTTGGGGTCGCTAATGTTTAGGTCTCTCATTTAGATCAATCGTCGGTTTTATTTCCTGCTTCGTACTCCGTGCAACAAAGGTTTCCAGATCCGTGGAGGGTCGTTCAGATTTGGTTTCTGATGTATCTGGTCCTGAATTTTTGTTTTTCCCTGAATACTCCTTCTTCGAAGGTTCCTTTTCCTTCGGGGGTTTAAAATTTCTTTAGTCTTGCGACGGTGGTAATTCTGGCAGTCGAGTTTTCCAATATTCATGATCATGTCTTAAAGAATTTTCTGATTTGATAATGTCTATCAAGATCGTCAGGGGCGGGGGGAACAGAACCAGTCTATTTTCTTTGAAATCTATGGCCTCTTTGGCCGCTACGGAATTTTCACGTTTTCCCCATTTTCTTCTAAGCCTTCTTCCATTGCCCTTCTCAATCTTCTTTTCGGTCCGCTCTTCGGAGGACTATTCGGGGTCTTTGTTGCTCATCCTGTTTTCTTGGCTTTTAACTCAGCAGAGCAAAGGCTTTCTTGGTTCAACCCTGTATATTAGAGCTTCAGCGGCTCCCCCTCTCTCTTCGGGGTTAAGGGAAGGGGTACTTTTTACGGATCCGTCGTCTTTATCATGTTTTGCAAATCCTGTAGTTTCTCAGGCATCCGGTCTAGTTGCTTCTCAGGTGTTTGCGGAGGCGTCAGGAACTCCTTATTTCATTCTTTACGGATTCCTAACTGTAATGTAGCCTCCGCGATTCTTGCGGATGCTACGGCATTCGGCGATTTGCCTGCGCCAGCGTTCAGTGTATCAGCACCGATAGTTTCCGCAGCCTTTCCATTCTCAAGGATAGTTGGTAATTTACCTTCTTCCGGTTGGGACCTTCTCCATCTGTCCAACGTCAGCGTTAGGTGCTCCGGTGGTTACTCCGAGTGTGGCTTCTTCCTTCTTCCCTCCTTCGGCTTCTTCTTTCCCAACTTCCGGCAGGTTTCTCTGTCCCTCCGTTTAGGCATCCATGTAGGTTCGGGGTTGATTCTGGGTCTTCAGTTCCAGATTCCCATTCTCATGCGGTTTTGATACATCCGGGTTTGAGTGGTTCGGGTGTTGCGACCTCTTCGCTCTCAGGAGTGGACGTGGTCCGCCCAGGTGTTGTGTTGTCCCCGTTGGGTGGTGCAGGGTTTGCACAACCTACTTTGGTGCCTCCAGTATGTTCACGATTGATACGTCAGGTGTCCTTCTGTAGGTAGTGTACTTGCGAGTCCGTCTGTTTTCTTCCTTTACTTAACAGACGTTCAATTCTCCGCACCGCATATAGCGGCGAATTCTCCTATCTAGGGTGCGTTCAATTAGCTGAGGTGGTATTCTCTTAGTGCGAAGACTCGGAAGGTTATTCTCATAGTCCACATTTAACAGTGAAGTCTATTATCTAGGGTGCGCTCATTTAGCTAAATTAGTATTCACGTAGTGGTTATTAGGTTAACCAGATAGAGGAATTCCTTTTAGGCTTTAGAATCTTAAGCAACAGTGATAATATAATCACATGAACTTAAGTTTAGTAAGTTTTAAGTATCCTAGGCTTTGATAGTTTCCCTACGAGAGTCCAAAGAGGTGCTCTCATAGGCTAGCCTAGGCTGTTTCGTCAGCGCTGGGATACTTCTTCGCTCGTCGGCCTTTGCCGCAACCTGCAGGGCGGAGGGTCAACGGCTTGGCATATGACCTCATTCCCTCCATTCTGGGTAGGCTCTGAATAGCCACTTGGGAGATTCATCGTTCTCCTTCTTACATGAAAGTTATTCTCTTAGTCCGTGTGCAGCAGCTAACCCTTTTATCGTGGGTGCGTTCATTTAGCTAAGGGGGTACTCTCTTAGTGCTGAGGTTCTTAGAGGCAGCCACTTGGAAGTCGGTGCCGGTTTTCATGACTTTCTACCTCAAAGACATTCCGTTTTCTTCGAAGAAGAGTTACTCGCTTGGCCCCTTTGTGATGACCAACTCGATCTTATAATTACGTGGTAACGTCAAGGGTGGGAGGAACTCTAGGTAATGAATGTAGTCTGAGGAACTTTGGATTCTCTGTTAGTCGGGGTTCATAGTGAGAGTATTAAGTTTGACGTTAGTACTGTGAAGTTAGGCAGATCCAGTGGACAGGTTTGGTTTCTTCAACCTCTTCTGCGCAGACATCGGCGGCAACGGGCGGCGAAGAAATCGAAGATTCTGCACACTCAACTTCTCCTCCATACATGGGAGGCTACAATAGCCACATGGGAGGTTCATCGTACCCCTCCATACATGAGAGTGCTTTGATTAGCCACATGGGAGGTTCATCGTACCCCTCCATACATGAGAGTGCTTTGATTAGCCACATGGGAGGTTCGTCGTTCTCCACTAATCATGGGAGGCTGTGATTAGCCACATGGTAGGTTGGGTTTTTATTTTGCTACTCTGTCCATGAGGAGGTTTGAATACCACATGAGAGGTAGCTCGGCTCAGACAGTACCTAGACATGAGACTGACGTCGAGGGTACTCTCTCTACAGGCATTCTCACCTGCCGAGTGGGATAACCAGGTGGGGATACATTCATTTATACAGAGTTGGCGAATAATGAGTTACCTGCTTTCCCCTGTTGGCAGGTCGGGCTGAATTAGATTGATCCCACCTCCTCAAAATTTTGTTAATCGGGCTAATTCAGGTGTTCAGGGAGTGTATTGCATTATGAAGTTTTCATATTAAAACTAATATTGTAATACTTACCTGAATGATTCCCACCCTCCTCCCCACTTCAATTTGAATAGTGGATAACGCAATTGGGGATCTCGGCCTCACTTGGCCGGGACTTGCAGCAGTGTTGCCAACGGTACTTCAGGTAACTCCTTTGACAAGATTTTCCTGTAAGCGTTGGTAACGCTGACAGTTAATTACCCACTTAGTGGGTAAAACTATGGGGATATAGTTCGGGCTGGTAGGTGACCAGGGCTAATTCAGGTGTATTATCCCATTTCGTGTTGTAATGTTCTAAAATGTTTATGCAATGGTTGTGTTTCCTATGATGTTGCGTACATTTCCACATTCACTCAAATTTTTATTTATTAAATTCTGTAAGCAGTTGTTAACTTTCACAGTTTTTACACATTATATATTATTTATAATTGTAATTTCATCAGTTTTTTTCAACATATTAACTTTTCAGCCAGAGAAAGTGTAACGCACATATTGTGCTGTTACATTTATGGAGATACGTTTTTCCAACACTGATTTTGATTTAGCAAGGATCTGCTCACGAGCATTGTTTCCCGGACGGCTGTGTGCCTGGGATGGTCCCATGGGGCAGTGACTTCACAAACAGCCACGCTCACCAGCGAAGGAGAGAGGTGTTCACGATATTGTAAAATAATTGAAACTTGCTGTCAGTATGAAAAACAAAGCTCGCTCTCTCTCTCTCATAATTCACTGCTATTTCTTATAATTAACAACTACAATATTTTATATCTTTTAACTACACGGTACAGAAAAGTAACCATTTCTTTATTGTGTGGTTAAAGGGTATAAAATGTTGTGGTGAATTATGAGAGAGAGAGAGAGAGCTCTGTTTTTCGTATTGACAAGTTTCAATTATTTTACAATATAGCAAACACCTCTCTCCTTCGCTGGTGAGCGCGGCTGTTTGTGATGTCACCTCCACACGGGATCACCCAGGGCGCACAGCTGATTGGGAAACAATGCTCGTGACCAGATTCTTGCTAAATCAAAATCGCCGTGTTAGAGGAAGATAGCTCCGTAAGTATTTGCCCTCGTTAAATAAAAATGTACTACAGGCAGTCCCCCGGTTATTGGCGGGGTTCCGTTCCCGATGATGTGACGACAACCGAAAATCGGCAATAATAGCACTGATACCTGGTTAGCAGTGCCGATAACCGAGGACTGCCTGTATTCCTGGGGTGACTGTATTGTATTTGCATACTACTTACTGTACGTCGTTTCCAGAAGCGTAAGTTCTTTATGGTTTCTAAATAATTGTAGTCAGTCTGCATGGGATGAATTTTCCTCTGAAGAGTGAGGCTTTTTTTTTATGATGAGTTTGAAGGTTGTGGTTCTATTTCTCTTTTTATTTTGTCAGGAAAATGGACGAAACATCGACTAGAAACAAGAAGATTGAGGTGAAGATGGAGGTCAAGACGGAAAGCAGTCCGAGAACGTCCTCGGAAGAATCGTATCCCTGCAACAGTTGTGAGATGCATTTTAGTTCCTCGAGTGAACTGGAGAAGCACCAGAAAGATCACATCAAGAAGGAATTTGAATGCGGTGTGTGTGGGAGGAAATACGTATGGGAACAAAACCTTACGAGGCATCAGAAGTCGGCCCATTTGAGTGGGAGGAAGAAGCAGAATCGAAGCCATTCACATTCGTCACGCAGTAAGTTGAGCGAGAATACTGAAGTAAGAAGACCTCGTGTGAATTCGTCGGCTAACCCTTTGAATAACCAAGCGAAGGCAGATAGTAAAGTTAGTAAAAACCCATATGCATGTGATATCTGTGGTAAGGTATTCAGTTTTAAAAATTATGTGTCTGTGCACAGGAGACTCCACTCGAATGCAAAACCGTACAAATGTTCGATATGCAACAGAGAATATAGGCTGCCTTCTAGCTACCGTAATCATGTCAAGTTGCACAAGAATACCAATATTAGAAAAAGGTTTCCAAACCCACCTGCCAAGGATCGCAATGACAAACGAAAAACAGTGAGAAAAAAAGTGAAAAACCCATTGGCCTGCGATATCTGTGGTAAAGTGCTCAATAACAAATATTATGTCAGTGCACACAAAAGAGTGCATTATGGATTGAAACCATATAAATGTACATTGTGCAAAAAGGAGTTCAGGCATAAAAGTAACTATAACAAACATTTAAAAGAGGAAGAGCAGTGTGGTGCCAGTGAAGAGAAGCCCTCAGTCAGCGCACTTACTGAAAATTTGAAAGACCAAGCCAAGGTAGATGGTCAGGTACTCCAACCGAGAAGTAACAACGTTACCTCCCGTGCAAAATCGCACAACGGTCTTAGTGTCGGAAAGAGTGCAGCCAATTTACTTCCTAGGAATTTGGATGGCAAGTCTGACCCAAATAGCACTGAACCTGTTAGAAATTCCCTCTCCGGTAAATTGTGTGGTAAAACATTCAGTCGCAGCGATTCTGTACCTGGCCACATGAGTACCCATGCTGGTGCTAAGCCTTATAGTTGTACCTTGTGTAACATGAAGTTCAGGGTCGCTAGTTCTTACAAAAAACACGTCATAGAAACGCATCCAAATACCATCAGAGGTCAAGGAGTTGAAAGGAAGAGCAGTTTCAGGCCTATGAAAGATGCGAGTCTGTCATGTACTCATTGCTCAAAATCACTTCCATCTCGACAAGATCTTCTCAGACATTTAGAGAGTCATGGAAGATACAGCTGCGAGACGTGCGACGAGGATTTTGCTTTGGAGACCGACATGGTTATGCACATGAAGACAGCCCATGATGTGGAAAAAAAATTGGATGAAAGCGGTCCGATGGAAGACGGCACCCACGACAGCAACGGAAATTCTCCCGAAGGCAACGAGGCGAGTCAGAGCGAAAATGGGTGTGAAGTATGCCGGAAGACATTTCCCGATGCAATTGCTTTAAGAAAGCATAAAGCGGCAATGCACGTTGAGGGGAAACCCCACGTATGTCCTGTTTGCCAGAGAGTTTTTAAAATGAAAATGACTCTGGTGAGACATTACGCCACTCATAGAAGAGGAAGACTCATTCTCACTTCAAGGGCCAGGCTAAAGCAGAGAGGAAGACTGGTTCTAACTTCAAGAGTCCAACTAGAGCAGAGTTCATCGAGAACCTTCTTTAGCAGATGCAAGGCCTGCAAAGTATCGTTTACTTCCCCCTCCGAGTACATGCAGCATCGACTGATGCATTTTAAACGTGGTCCTCACGAATGTCAAGGCTGTGAAGTTGTTTTCGATAATCCAACAGACTATGCTAAACACATGAAAAAGATCCATAAAAACCCCAGACCATTTGGTTGTGACAAGTGTGATAAGAAATGCAATCACTATAATAATTTAGTAACCCACATGTTAGTCAGTCATGAAAATTTGAAGGTAAGTCCGTTTCACATTAGAACCTCGAAGGCAAAGGTTTCTTTCAATAACCCTAACAGAAAAAACCTCAGACAAATTAGTAATCAAACCCATGGGAAAGAGAATACCTTGGAAAACAATCAGTTAGCATCAGAACACCCACTGACTGAGAACAATAATCTAGACGAACCTAGTCCTACAACCAGCACCTTGAAACCCAAGACTGACATTCACAAGTCCCCTGACAAACAGGAGAGCAAATGTTATGCGTGTGCCTTGTGCAAGAGAGAGTTCACAAGTTATTACTTCAAGAAAAAGCACTTGACACTTTGTCATGAAGATTATGGAGGCATGACACTAAGGAAGCGAAGTCAACCTCTTACTATGCCACTCAAGTTTATCGGTGGCTTTGACTGTTATCTGTGCAGGGAGACGTTTCCGTCAAGGTACTTACGGTTAAAACACATGAGAACCGATCACGAAAATACTGGTAGGCTGTGGGTTTATACGTGCGTCAAGTGTAAAAGGATGTTTGTCAAAAAGGGATCGTACGATAAGCACGTTAGAAAGTGCCGGAAGAAGAGGGACACGAACTGCAGGAACGAAGACTCCGTTGGTGATCTCGTTGACGTAGCAGCCAAATTAGCCGAAGAGCAGAGCACGAAGGCTAAAGAGAATGGAATATCACAAGAAAGGGAACGTAATGGAAAAAATAAATCACAAGAAACGGATGTACAACCAGAATTACCTGGGAATGAAAACATGGAAGGCTCACTGGGAAGAGTACTTCATGAGGACGTTGCAAGTGAGGGTCCTGAGACGGAGAGCCAAAAGTCTCACAAGGATGAGGAAGTCAAAGTTCACAAGTGTCCTGTGTGTGAAAAGGGGTTCGCAGGACGTGATTGCCTCTTCAAACACGTGAGAATGAAACATAGAATCTCTCGCGTGTTTTTCAGCTGCTTACATTGTAAACAGGTGTTTTACGAGAAGTCCTTCTGTGAGGACCACATTAAAATTTGCCAGAACATGGGTGACACGAATTTAGTAACTGAAGAAACTACTGTCAAAATTGTCGGTCCGGAAACAGAAGCAACGGATCGTAGGCAAAACGCTGAGCTTAGGGAAAGGGCAGACAATCTTAGATGTCAAGAAACGGAAAATACAGAGCAAGAATTAATTGAAAATGCAGTTCAAGAATTAATTGAAAATGCAGTTCAAGCAAATGAAACGAAAGAACACTTGGAGGGGAGTGTATCCCACGATAAGTCTGTACATGCAACATTAGAGGAAAAAAGTCGGCCCGATGTAAATAGTAATGAGACCAGCGGTGTGACGTTTGAAACGGATGCTCAGAAGCTTCGGAACGAAAACATTGTCAAAGTTTATGAGTGTGCGCTGTGCAACGAAATGTTTACAACATATTATTTGTTGACAGAACATAAGAAAACCGAACATTCAGTTACTAGTCAAATGGAGGTGAATGATACACAAAGCAGTCCTCTGGAAACCGAGGATTGGAAACAAGAATTACATGAAAATAAAAAATCAGAGTCTCAGGCAAGTGAAAGTAAAGATTTGCAGAAACGAGTATTTACAGAGGATGAACGATCCGTGGAGTTTGACTTTCCAGAGATTGCAAAATGCCAGGAAATAGAATGTACCGAACATGAAAATTTAAGCGGTGACTATGAAACTTTCTGTGATGACAATCAGAGTGTCGGCGGGGGGAGGGACGGTGATGACGCCGAGAGTAATTCTCTGATGCTGACCGAACAAAGAGGAACGCTGACGAGTGATTTGGGAGACACGGTTACAAAATCAAGTGAAGTGGAAACGGACATTAGTGGCGGTGGCGTAGACAGCTGTAACAATACGAGCCTTGAAAGAGAAGAATGTTTGATATCCAAAGAACATATATCAAGAAATGAAATGCAAAGTAAAACTGATACCCGTGACGGGCCGTCAAAAGAAACAACCGGACAACTTTCTTGTGAATGTGAAAGTGGGACTTCTGCAACGAGGCAAACCTTTGATGAATGCAAAACTGAAACTGAAGCAGAAATTGCAGACAGGGGTTCAACTGCATTGCATAATAATTTTGAACAGCCCAACCACAGAGAAGTTGACAGGAATGCTGTCGAGCGAAACTTGCACATATATAGTCAGTTAGATGCTGACAGAGTCGACAATTCTCCGGTTCTTCCAGAAGGAAGGAAAAGTACTCCCGAAGAAAGTGATTCCAGAACGAGACAAACTATTATGCCAAAGATGTGTGCTTTTGTGGCTAACTGTTCAGGTTATCAACTGTTGAGGAGAAGTGTGGAGAAGAACCATCTTGCCACTCCTAATAATAGCCCAGATTTGCCGCGTTATGTCGTAGTTCGGAATTTAAATGTAGCCTATGCCAGCTTGTATGAAGCAAAGGTGGTAGATGGCTGGATGAAGTATTAAATATGTAAATACTCTTTTGTTAGAAATAATTTTACATTGAAAATTAAGACATACTAGTTGTTGTGGTTCTGTCTCCAATTGTCATCTGTAACTAACAACTAAAATTCCCTGTGCAATACTGTCTTACTTTTAAAAATGTTTCCATTAGTAACACGTGAACACTGACTGTGAATAGGTTTCCTGAGAAAATTTTTTGGCCCATTCAGGTTATTTATGATGAATAGGAATGGTAATATCATAGCTTTCACAAACAGAGGGAACAACTTGAAGGGAAAAAGTGTATAAGAAAATTATTCTAGGAAGAAGGGACACTTGTAAACGAGTCCTCAATGAAATGTTGTTCGATAGTGTTCAGCAGGTGCTCTTAAATGTTTCATGTATACTATATTAATACAATTTACAAGGGTTCTTACATTTACATGTGCTTTATGGCTGGTTAAGATGGGCTAACTTAATGCTGAGCTGCTATTGGAAGTGAGAAAGGCAGTTGGTGTTGGATTACAGAGAAAAGCTTCCTCCTTTTAGGGAACCAGGTCTCTCCCACTGATATCTCTCATTGCTTTGGCTACGACCCAGATATCTTTTGTTATGGGTATCTTATCTTCATCTACATCACTTTTAAATCTGACTAATTTTTATTTTGATTCTTCATATTTTACTAGAAAGCTGTTTAGTTTTGTGCAATGCCAGCCAATTGGTGTTATTCCACTATATTGGCAAATTCTTGTTCTCGAATAAAAATGTCTGGTATTTAGAGAAAATTTTTGAAATGAACCTTACCTCTCCATTATATAGCTTTTATTCCTCCCCACCCCCCACCACCGGGGGGCCGATAGGTACGAACACTCGTAGCCAATGAGGTCTTCTGTTGCTGGTTTCGGTACTTGATGACCTCAGGGGTGAAATAATTGAAGAATCAGTGCTTAAAGATACACCTGCGAACCACGCATTCTTCGAAAAATCGTACAGAACAGGCAGGTCATCTACGTTGATGTTTCGGAAGCACCGTGCCTGTTTTGCCTTGCCGACACAAAAAGGTTTGAGTCGGTGCATCTGCTGTACGTTGCTACGTGTACCATTTCAGTACCATTTTTCCAAGTTTTTTGCTGTCGAGACCTCATAGATTTTTAAGGAGCACCAGCTTTGTCCTCTCCATGTTCTATATCATAGCCTTTATTCTTAAATGCTGCCAGTTTACCTTCAGCTTTCATAATGTCAGACGTTGTCTGTGCACCGATACCATAACAGCACACCTTTCTCAGACCAACCTCTCTCTACTTTTGCAATAGCATCCAGCTTTTCCTGGATGCTTAAATGCTTCCATGAATGCTTTGTGGTTAGGAGCAATTGCACAAGTCACTATAAATCACAGAAAAAAGTTACCAAACACCATGTGCTGCAACCAAAGGGTCGAGAAAAAGCGAGCGCAAGTCAGACGCGTTAACACAAGGGATGCTGGCAAGCGAGTGACTCATTGAGAGCACGGGTGATGCACTTTCTCCCTCACTCAAACTCCCAGTGTTCCTTTTGGCGTGTAATTGGAAAAAAAAGTTCGGTGCTCGATCCAGTGGCAAAAACCCTCAAATTGATATTTCCATTTTGCACCGATGTATCCAGAAGTACAATATACCACGGTCCGTTATCTCGGAACGCTACTGAATACAGGCAGTCCTCAGTTATCGGCGGGGGTTCTTTTCTGGGGGTGTGATGATTACCAAAAATCGCCACCAACCAAAAATCAGCGATTTCCGGCGTTTTTTCGGCGATTTTCAGGCTTATCGGCACCAAAAAGTGCAGATTTTCGGTTATCGGCGCCTCTGTTAGGTATGTATTGGCTCCAGTACCCAATTATCGGCGCCAATAAGCGGAAATTGCCAATTTTCGTCGCTAGACAAGCCCCATAAAACCATGTTGCCATTAACTGAGCCCGCCATTAACCAGGGACTGCCTGTATTGATATATACATATGTAGGTACATATACATAAAGCGTAGGTTTATATTTGTACATTACAGTACATTTATAATTATGAATCAGTAAATATTTCGTATCCATATAGATGCTGACGTCATTATTGTTTGTTCCTTTAACTCAGAATATGAAAGACCCTTCTCTGGACAGAAGCTGGGAAGATTGTGGCATTTCCTTGGGTTGTTCTGGGTAGGAACAGTGTGCTAAGGGACCAACTAAACGAGGAACAGTATTCTGCATACAGAATTACTCTGAATTTTCAACTATGTCAGTTTCTTAAGAACTAATAAATCTGAATGTAGGCGTATTCATGACCGGGAACAGAACGTGACCAATACAGTAGAACCCTGGTCCTCGAGGCTAATCCGTTCCAGAAGAAGTGTCGAGATGTGACTCAGTTGAGGTCTGAATCAATTTTTCCCCATAAGAAATAACTGGAAATCGATTAATCCATTCTTGACCACCAGTCATTACCCTAACATTGCCTTTTTATACAAAACATTACACATAAATTACAATGAAATAAGTTCAGGTTTAAATAACTTTCCTTGTTAGATGCACTTTTTTCATTTCTACAGTAAGTGTATACTGTACAATATAAAAAAACTGGCCTACATCCAATGCCATATTACCAATGGTTGACCGAGCACCATAGCCTAGGCTAGGCTAGGTACCAGTATGTAGTGTAATGGGTAGGCACAAAAACTGTTGCTAATATAATAAAACATTTTAAAACAATTATAATTATTGCAATGAATTTTAATAAAATATTAAAAATAAGCCGAATTATATTTATCGCAGACCTAAGAAAAATTGCCTAAGTTACGTCGGCAGCTTGTATCGCTGTAATGCATTAGCCTGTTAGAGACAATGTTAATCATTTTTCATTTAAGGAGGAGTGAACGCTACTCTGTTTAAATTCTCTACCCCCCCTTTTTTTCTGTTAGTTGGTCAAATTAACATACATACCCTCATCCTGAGTTATTACCTTTGCTGGAGGTAATTATTCATTATGAAAATTTCAGTGGATGTGCTCAGTCACTTAGACAAGTAATAGTTGGCTGTGGGTATCCCCTGTTTTGGACGTGTTTGATACTTAGGAGAGTTGTCCTTTTGCCAATTTTGTGTTCACCAGTGCAAATTCCTCAAGCTTGGGCAGGGACACCAAGCTGTTCCCTGGGTAGCTATAGACTGTAATGCCTTCCCTACTCTTGCTAGGTTTCGGGAGTCACCAGTGTATTAGGACAACTTCGTAAGTTGTCTCTTGGCATTGATTATCCCACATGACCAGGGAAGGCTGGATTTCCAATTTTTTTCAGTGGTGGAGTACAAGCATCCGAGAGATGAAAGGTTTTATCACAATCCCAACAGCTACAGATGACTACCTGTGTGGCCCATCGCTCTGGTGAGCTCGAGGCGGGATCTCGCAGTAATTATAAGCAACGTGGTTGCTTCTCAGGCATGAGGAAACTTCTTGGTAGCAGCCTTGAAGGCTAAAGGACCATGTTGGCTTTGGCTATAGGCTTGTCTGAGGACGAAGACATCTAGATATTTTTCAAGGTGTTAAAGTGGAGTTTTCCAGGTCCCTGCTACATACTTTACCTTGGAAACTTTGTGGTTCTTCAGTTCATTATTTTGTTGACCTTTGAACCTTACTGTGAAGAAGTTTCTATGGAAACTTCACAGTAGCCGTAGACAAAGCTTAAGAGTGAGAGTCTCAGTCTTATTTTGGGCTAAATATGGTCTTGGGCTGGGCCCTTACCTACAACAGTACCTTTACCTAGCCTGGATAAACAAATCATTTATAACTAACTAACCTAGCCTGGAGTCACAAGGGCTTCAGGAACTTGACCCCTTTGGGGGTCTAGTACTGTCTGTAAGGATTGTTGGAATTGCACCGAAAGGATTAAACCTGATGTAAAGGTTCTGTCTGTAGTGATATGGACACTGGAGTTTCTGAAGAGTAGTTATGCATTGTCATTTTCATTCAATCTTTGGTTAAGGACTTCATGCTAATTTCTATCCTTAATGGAAGGTAAGCCACTGAACATGTGAGCAATGGCTACAACTTTTAAATTGAATAAGATATTGAAGTCATTCAGTGGCATGGTAATCTTGTACTTGCTTTGGTTTATCTTTATGGTGCGGGGATTAAATACGATTAGGCGTTGCAGAGTTTTAACCCCTCTGGTTTGTGCAGGGGATGTTGTGTCCTGAATTGATAGGTAGCCTTTTTTGGTCTACCTGTACTGGTTTTTAAACCCGGTTGTGGTTTTTGGGAAGCTCGGAGGTACTCAGTGTTGAGTATTAGAAGTATACCTTTTTGTACATAAGTACTACTTGTTAGTTAGCCATCATTGACTCTGCAAGGTTTTGGCACAGTAAGCCTACCCCTCCTTCTGGTGAAGGGGAGCCATCCTCCATAGAGACCTCAGCTGTCTTCATGATGAGGACCTCGTACCTGAGTGACAGTCCTCATAAGGCGTCGTTAATAGCCAATGGGTTGAATTCACTGGTTAAAACAAACGTTTGTTTTGTACAAAATATGTTGTTAGTAGCCTTTAAGGGTTGGCTGATTTCCCCACCTCCTTTTCAAATGTGGGAATCAGCTATATGTATAATGGAGAGGTAAGGTTCATTTCAAGTATATAAATACTTAAGAGATTTATTTTTTAAATACTTACCTCTCTATTATATAAATTGCCCTCCGTACCTCCCCACATTCAAAGTGGACAGAAGTAGACTGATCAACTACGAGTGTTTGTACCTATCGGTCCCTTGGGTTGGGGGGCAGTAGATGGTCGAAGACGGATATCCATAGAAAACCAAATGTTCTCTTTTTTCTTTTTCAGTCTGCCAAACTACTTCTGGTGTGGAAGTAAAAGCTATATAATGGAGAGGTAAGTATTTAAAAAATAAATCTTAAATTAAGTTTTTATATTTCAGATACCTATAGAGTATTAAGGTTGGATGTACAATATAGTTTTAACTAGAAAAAACGGACCTGAAATCATGGGATGTTTTCTCTCTCTCTCTCTCTCTCTCTCTAAAATTAGGCACTAATAGGAGTCTCTTGCTACAATTGTGTCTGGTAGTTATAGCTTCAAAATTAGGGTATCCATAGTGACCTTACAGTATTGAAAATGATCAGAGCTCAACAAAGATACCTTCATTCTGATTTGAGCCAGTGGTGAGAGAGGCTGGCCACAGATTGGGTGACAAGAAATCCGAAACGTAGGGACGTTAGTTAATGTCATGAAACTTGAGGGCCACTGAGAGGGACTGGCACTGGATAAGTAGGTCGTGGCCTAGGTGCTATGATGTTGCACACACAAAAAAAAGAAGCCCAGGTTGTCTTTCCTGCAGTAAAAACTGAAGATTACCATTTTTCGATGACAGCATTCCCGTTTTCTCCCGTTGAACCTTCAGTCTTCTGACATACATCTCGTGTTGATTCTAGATCTGCGTTCTGATCATCGTCTTTTGTCGTCGTGTGATACAGATTCTTCTTTACCTCTGAAGCATAATCCAGTTGCAAAGTCAGCTGTTCTTCCCTTTTCAGAATGCTCTTTCCATCTGCAAGCAACTTGATCCCATCTGCTAAGGCTTGCCACTTTGTTGTATGTCTGGTTAAATATGTTGGTCTTCGATAAGGACGTACTGAATAGGGCAGACTCTGACTGCTTTTTACCCATATCAAGGAAAACCACGGAAGTCACTGAAATATATTTTCCCCTCACTAATGACTGTATTCATGGTTTTGCCGTGACAACACAAGCACGCTTAGGAAGGAGAACTGACGTGTGATCCGTAATATATCTTGTGTAGTCTAATACATGGTTTTAAAGTTCATAATTCTTTACACCACTATTTTCAGAGAATAGAAATGATGGGTACGTGCTGGGACTGTTTACGGAAGTTAGGCTCTGGTTAGGGCACACTGTTAGATGTGAGAATTCGCAAAGTGGAATGGTGAAATACTATGTCATTCCAAAAATAAATAAAAGTTATTTTCTTTTATCTTTGTTGCACATTGCTTTGTTAAAAGGTTGCATTGTAGGGTTAGGGATAGTTTTATCACTCGACTTGTACTTTTATATTTTAGGAAGACCCACTGTACTAGCTGAGGGTTATCGATGTTACCGTGGTTTGGGTTGAAAATCAAAGGGACTAAGAAAAATATGCTTCCATCAGCTCATGCCTCTTGATGTTGGTCGGCAACAAATATTAAAACCATGAAAAAAAAACACAGAAACCAGTAGGAAAAAAAAGTGCTAAATCACATAAAATCAGTAATAGAATATGATAATATAAATTAATTCAATGAATGGTGTTAAGTCATTGAAAAGCTTTAAAACATATTTTGCCGTTTTTTAATCTGATGTTTGGCTATGCAGTACGTACTTTGCAATGCTAAAGTATCTACTGCACAGCCGAACATCACAGATAAAACGAGGAAAAAAATGCGCCGAAGTTTCTTCGGTGCCACCGAGTTTTCTATAGAGCATATAATCAAGGCCACCAAAAAAAGATCTGTCGTTCGGTGGTCTCGGTATAATGCTGTATGAGCTGCGGCCCATAAAACTCTAACCACGGCCCAGTGGTGGCCTGGCCTATGTCGTTGCCAGATGCACAATTATGGCTAACTTTATAACCTTGAATAAAATAAAAACTACAGAGGCTAGAGGGATGCAGTTTGGTATGTTTGATGATTGGAGGGTGGACGATCAACACGCCAATTTGCAGCTGTCTAGCCGAAGTAGTTGTTAAGATCTGAGGGTGAACTGAAAAAGTGCGGACAGACGGACAAAGCCGTCACAATAGTTTTCTTTTACAGAAACCTGAAAAGGCAAAACATATTTTAAAGCTTTTAATTGACTTAACACTATTCACTGAATTACTGTATATATTTTATTACTGATTTTTATGTGATTTAGCACTTTTTCTATGTACATGGAACATATATATGTTGGAAAATACAAAATATTTACCTTTACAGTAACATAATGTTTATGCAGAATAAAACCACTTAAAAGCTTGAAAACAAAAACATTGTCGTACGTGCCATTCTAGCTCCAGTCTTCTCTATGGTGGTATTAGTTCTTTGTCACAGATCTGATGTTTGTTATATGTTTATTGTCCTACTGGCATTAAATTTGTTTTGAGCCATGGCTGGTGGTGCTAATGAGGGTAGTGCTCCTCCATTAGAAAATGTGATGGCTGTGATGAAACACCACTAAAATGTTGGAAAAGATTGCTGCCATATTTCGTTCTTGTCTAGAGTTGGGTGATGGTATTGACTGTTGTTCACAACGAGGCATTTATTTTAGCCTGCGTGAACGCCGTCAACTAGTAGAGGAAGAATGTTTTTAATTATGTATAAATTGGCTTACTGTGCAATGGGGTTGTATATAGGATTCTAGATTGTTTTTTAAAGACTTCGTTGACCTGGTATGTTTTATGATGAAGGCTGTGTCGGGGAATGGACGAATGATGTAAAGGATTTATTGTACGTGTTTCAAGTCCATCCTTTGTAATTGTGCTTGTTCATCTGTAGTTGATAAAACTGTGGCTTTGTTAAAATAAACATTCCCATCAGCACCTAATGTATAGGACCATATTAATTTTTAATTGTGTTAAAAGCCGATTTTTTAAAGCTGTGTATTGGACACGATCTCCAAATAAATGTGTGTATCAAGGATGGGTCTACAAATCAATTAGTGTGTCATATGTTATAATTGTGTTTCTGTCATTCTACTCAGGGTATCACAAAGATTAAATGAAGTTCAAGTTATTTTTTGGGAACTTACAATGTATCTTCAAGTCTTCAGGAGAGAAGTGTTGCTTGGATTCAAAGTACATGCACTTAAGAATGTAAGACCATGCCTTGTAATACTATTATTGGAGTTTTGTGTTATTGCTTGCAAGTTGGTTTGGGTGTATCAATTTCTGTTATTATAATGGGGTTAGTTATTCATAAGGTGTCTTTATCATATATTTATTTATATAAAACTGTTTGATTCGTATTATTTGTTATATAAAACTGTTTGATTCGTATTTTGTTTCACAGCACTGAATTGAAAATGTGTATTATTATAGGGCTAGTCTGAAGAGTTTTTTTATTATACAATGAAAAAGGGTGTGGTTAGTATGGACGACAACACCAGAGGGGTCAACCAGTCCCTTCAGTCTAAAGACTTGGCTCAAGACTGAGCGATAGCCTTTTTCCCAAGACTGAGAGGAGTTTGCCTTTGTGAAGGTGGAACGAGGAACCCTGCTGTCTGGTAAATGGGACAGGGGGTTGCACAACCTGCTGGACAGCTGGGAACTCTCCAACCCACAGATCGGGGAATTGGCCAAGGAAACCTGACTGATGGTCACCCTTCAGGAGCTCACTGAAGGGTAATCGTGATGGACGGGACCAGGGCCAGGTGTGAAGCCATGGAAGCCTCCCTCGCCCACTCCTGAAAGTGCGATGGTGTTCGAATGGTACAGGGGTATGGGAAAACATCACTAGCCCTGTAAAACCGCCCTCCAAACAATGTTCGAGATTTGGGTCAACCACCCTGGATCCCTCCCTGCAGAAAAAAGATTGATGAGGGTCAGTTGTTTAAAGAGGACGTAGAGCACCCACAACACCGTTGGTCTGGTTTATTCCCCATGCCAAGAAAAGCATGAAAGCAAACCCAAAATCCAACGAGCATCCGGTAATAAGAAATGCTCTTCCAAATGTCCAGTGACAGGCAAAAACGAACGTCTGCTCTTGGAGACAGCAGACGAAAAAGCGGTTGGAGATTGTGGGCGAGTGAGGGGTATTCCCCCCCCCCACACGTCCCCCATAACCACCAGTGAATTACCTTGTCACCAAGTTCAACAACCCTCACCCAGTTCACACTGATGGGTGCTCCTGTAGAAAAGTTAAGGGTTTGTACTTGCATAGCAATAAACAGTTCTTCTTCTTTACCATTGTCCTTGGGGTGGGTAAGGATGGATTAAAGGTGCTTAAGGAATTATGTTCATGATGTTTTAGATTTACAAAAGTTTATTGTAGTTATATGCCCAGTCGTTAAGGAGTATAAGGGTTACGTTAATGATGCCTGGTTTTGCCTATATTGCAATTTTGAATTGTGAAACTGCTTTAGATAAGATGATAATTTGTTCATAAATTTTACATGTTTTTTATATATTTTTGTATTCTAAAATGGTAAATATATAGACCACAAAGTAGTAATTTTAAATTTCTCCATTTTTTAATTTTTATTAGAAATAGTTCAAAGTATTTAAGAAAAATATTACTGCTTATGAGATGATGTTTGGTCGTGTATACCGTATACGCTCGTGTAAAGTTCGACATTTAAAAACCAATTTTATGGCCTGAAATTTTTGGGTCGAACATTACAGTTTTGGAAGAGTGTGAGATTTTGGGACTAGGCCAAGCCTAGGCTTTGGATTTTCCCGACAACGGAAGGCAACAAAGTAGCATTTCCTTCCACAGAAATTGACAAGCTATTTTTGTTGTTTTTGTAGAATAAAGATGATTTACACAAATGTTTTACTTATCCGAGAATCTTTTATCATTGTTACGCTGTTTCTGTATTTGTGGCTGTTCTAGGCTACAATAAGTGTAGCCTACATTTCCCAACTGTCAGTAGGTATTAGCCGTCATTTGTATTTCGTTAGCTGATTTCTCTTTACTTGCTATTCACGAAGATTCGTACATTTTTTTATCTTTTGGTAAAAAGGACGTGACAAATTCAAAAGCGTAAAAAAGTCACGCAATACGTTTAATGAAAGAAACAAACATTAGTGAAGAGATTAACGAAAGATTAGAGTAGAAGTGTATGATGATTATACTGCTCGGTAGTTACAGCGGTTGCTTGACAAGCTTTCGGCAATTATGACAAAGCGATTATAAACGAAGAAGGTCGGAAGTATTTTTCTTTCGTTTATTATAGTCAATTTTAACGATGTGAAATGAGTACGTACTGATTTTTTACACATTTTATAGGCATATTCTAAGCTTTTATTTTCTTAGTTTAACTCGATTTTTAGATGTCAGAATCTTAGACTAGGCTACGGTAGCGACTGCTAACATAACGTAGGCTACCATCACGTCCAAATACATAAAAACGTAGCCTAGGCTTATTGCCAGAATCAAAACTCGAACATTAAATGGGGCATATGCTAAAATCCTAATATACGCAGTAAAAAATGGGGGTCGAACATTACATGGAGTCGAATATTACACGAGTATATACGGTAGTTAACTAACCCCTTGTCTGGAAATCATACAAACTTCATTGCCATAGTCTTGTCAAGATCAGTCAAGATCATTTCAGGAACTGGGAAAGGAGGACGTGACGTCTTTAGCCATTCCATCAGAGTGGATCTGCTTTCTGTGACTTTTATTAACTTGACACAGTTATTCTCTGACTCTTGAAAGTAGGAAGAGTCACAATTATATTGCAGGCTATTTAAGTAGGTGAGGCTGTTAATACATATGTATTGGCCCAAATCTAGAGTGTAGAGCTTACATATTACTGTCCAGACCTTGGCACAGAAACCCTGCAGAATGCTAAATCCTCAGGAGATTTAAAAGATTTACTTGGGTGAGAATGCCCTTGGAAATTACCAAGTTTCAAATGGACAAGAGAAGTGTATGTGGTTAACCTCTTCATGTATGTTGCTAACTGCATAATTAGGCAGTTGCAAACTACTGTGTATACTAATAGGTGTGTTTTAAAATTGTCAAAAAACCTTTTGAATTTTGTTAAAAAATCATAAGTATTTTCGTAATGTAAGACAATTATCAAGTCAGTGGAATATCTGAAATATTGGAAAGTTAATAAATTCCTTACTCAACAGCTCAATATGCAATCGTTTGAATATCAATAATTAGAATTTTTCTTGTGATAACTGCACGAGTTAATTACACCACTGTTTGTTGGAAATAAATAAAATTTATTTTATGAAAAATTTACATAACTGACAAAAGATTTACAGATCTTAAATGGAAACTATATATAAGCTTGCATTGGAAAGAAATCTCAAAAACAAAAAATAAAAAATAAGCCAATATGAAAATAAGTAGCTAATTTATCACAACATTTAACCTTGAATTGCAATGCCAGGGTAAACCAACTTCGAAATCAAAATACCTTACTGTAATGGGTGTATGTGCTTACTGACTGTTCGTTATGCTTTCCTCAAAACTGACAAATACACGGCTTCATCAGGGCACAATTCATCAAGGCATGGGAGTAGTTTCATGGAAAGTTACATTCTGCAGTAAAAGCATTTCTGATTTGTTTCTTGAGAGGTCATTTCATTTCATGTGAAACCCCCACTTACAGAACCTTTAAACCAGATGTACGGACATTACAGAATAAAAATTCAAGTTTACAGAAACAAGAGTTTTTTATAATCAATTCTGGAAAAGATTTTCTTACAGAACACAATTAACAAAAAGTCAGGCATACTCTTAAGGAAGTACAATATATTTGAACATCATATGAGGCATACTCTTAAGGAAGTACAATCTATTCGAACATCATATGATTCAAGTTTATTATAACAACCCAAAATGAAATGTTTAAGTACCTAACTCAATGGCATACCTGGGAGCTGGCTGCGAGGCCACATACAATCTCAAGTTTTAGTTATCAACTGGCATTGTAAGTACTGTACTAAAAAAAGTAACAAACTCTGCCCGCCCTGTTTTTGCTACCTGAGAAAAAAAACTACGTTAAAGAGCTCGACCTGGAGTTCAAATGACTTAGCCCCGGCAATGCCAACGAAAAGCCCTTTGTCCCAAGATCTCGATCTTCGCCTAAGCATTAAACTGAATGACTGCACGTCTGCATTTAGTCAATCCAATGCTAATGTGTGTAAGGTTACAAACTTCCATTTCCATAAAAGGCAGGCCAGGTAAAATCGAACCGGCCCTCGGCCACGCAAGGCGCGGTCTGAAAACGACACTGGCAAGTCAGCAGTTAAAAAGTCTACGAAAAACTAAAGCCTGACAAACCACAGAAAGCTAGTTTTGAAACTTACAAATCTAGTAACTTACAGTTACCGAACTATTCACAGTTTTCCACTTTTTCCACCACTGGGTTTTCGCAAAGTACGCTGGATGCTGCAAAAATTAAGGTAGTAATGGAGGCTAGGCTGTCAAGCCTTCAGGAGTGTAGTGGGGACAGTCAAATATAAACACAAACAAACTGTAAATGTTCTCTGCTCTTCAAGAAAGCTGCTGGGGGCTTTCACTTGCAAATTTATGTAATGATGGCGCTTATACCAGACCAAACTTCAAATGAGCATGGTGCCAAAGCCAAAGGTCCTCTTGATACTTTCCCAGTAATAATTTCGCCATCCCTCTCTCGTCCTTTCTAGGTCGCTGCAAAAGAAAGCCATCGTTCAGTGTCAAGGATTGGAGCTTATTTCGACAAAACATACCTAACTGTGTATCACAGCATCCTGCCAATATGCTTATTTCTATATCATCTAGCAAACAGATGGAAAGAAAAAGACCTGTGTATATAAGTAGAATGTTATCTTAAGAGATAATAAAAGAATGGACATTACTACTTTACAACCAGACAACTGAATTAAAATACTTCGCTCTTATAGGGCTGACCAATGAGGCAACTAACTTTATTAAGAGGAAAAGGTTATATAAACCTCTAAGCTCAGATCATAGCATTGTTTATTCTTGGTCTTCTTCTTTTACTGTTTTAGCTACATTTTTCGTATCTTTCTCGTCTCTGTCTCTGCTTTTCCAGCATATTTTACAACCTTTGAATGTTCTGTCAAGTTTAATTTTCTTCAAATTTCTCCTTTCCCTATGGTATTTGTTTTATATTGTATTTAAATAAAAATAATTCAAACCCATTCCTTCAACAAACTCCTCCTTTAAAGTTAATCCAAAAATAAATTTACAAGCCCTGGTGGGTTCCACAGTTTAATGCAGAGGACTAAAGTGCCGTGGGTTCAAACACCCTGGGTAACTATACCTTCAGTATTAGATTCACGCAGATTTGGAAATTTCTGACAATAACTGTGCACTCAAGTAGCCACTCAATTACACCTAACATCAATCTTTTGGAATTCCCGTCCAACATACAGTATTTTCCATGAATTAGTAAATACAATACTCATGTAAAGACTATTGATCATTAATTTTGCCATGGTTTTCTTAATTACTAAATCTGAAGCAATTACATGTGATTATTCTGTCAAGAAGTTTACCAAGTCTTTAAGACTGCAAGGTGAATAAACTATACTTACTTCGATGGGATTCCGGTCTGCGTTAAGGTGAGTTCCGTCTGGTCTTCCTTTTGAACCAAATCTATAACAACTTCTGAGTAATGCCCGTTGGGCCAAGATCTAAAGCGCCAGTTTTGAGTTATCCGCTTGTTGGGAACCTGGTTGACACAAATTGCAATTTTACAATTTTGAAAATATATAATTTAAATATGTACTACAATTGCCTCCTGCAATTTTACATTAGGAAATATATAATTTAAATATGTGCTGTAATTGCCTACTAGGTCTAATCCATATTAAATTATTAATGGTTGAAACACAAGTGCACGCAATACAATTTGTTATTACGCTGATAAAATGACTCTTGGCTTCTTCAACGACCTGAAAATTAAAGTATTTTCCATTAAAGATCACTGAAAATTAAATAAAAATGCCTCTGTTTTTAAATAAATTGAAGTATGTCTTGAACCTAACCCCAAACATTTATTCCAAGTTCCTGCCAGAGCGATGAAAAAAACATGTACTGACACTTACCAAGCCTGTAAATTCTCCAGTGATATTACCCCCAAAAAGTTCAAATTTTCCACCCTTTTCAACCTCTAGTTTAACGTCGCTGTGAGTAAAGGCAACCACCATCTGAAAAAAATAATGAACATAATCTCCTGATCTCTGTTAGTGTTACAATAATACCTGTTCTCACAATACTGCACCAAATGTTCTACTTGATCTGATACCTGGTTCAGAGCCGAATTTTACAGAACATAACAGGACAACAATATGAGCATCTATAATAATGACTATATGTTCTACTGGACAAACAGATTTATACCTACTTTTCAGGGAAATCAAAGTTATCGGCCCTTATTTCATTTATACTTACAAAGTTTCCAACTATTACTACGGACAGTTCACGGCTCACCTCTCTCTGTGTCAATGCTCTATACAAGTCGTCAGCTGTGCACTTGAAACTCTGTGTCTGAGTGAACCTAGAAGTGGAGATTTTACAACCAAGGTCCAACTTGTCCAAGTTATTTGTTGCGTTAATCATCTGCAAATATCAGATACCTCCATTACATTCCTTGGTATCGTACAAGTACCGTCCTTCTTGATTCCATCCGATAATTAGAATGAATGACCTTCATATTACACAATATACAATTACTGATTGAGTATTAAACAACACACTATACATCACTGAAATTCTTACTATCTACTTCCTTTATTGCAATCAACAAAAGTCTTACATTAATATGGGTCGATTTTTCTACGGGTGGCGAGTTTATACAGGTCTTATTAGTTTTTGTTGTTGCTTGATCTTTCGTAGGCAAAATAAGATCAGTAGCGTATTCTGAAAGAAATAAAATAACACTGAAATCCTATGCTTTCCAGCTTAGCGCAAGGGAAAATGTATACATTTCTATGGATTTGTAATAAAAACAAAGCTGTACTTAACAAGTTTGCCATGCCTGACCGCTTTGGGGATCGAGCCAGCTATAACTCTCACTTGCTATGGTACAAATATCGAGCTAGTTACATTAACAAATCAAGTTTTAGCATTTAAATCATACTTTTATGCAATTCAAATCTACCACTTTGAGGACTCCTTGTCCAAAAACATAAATCAAGAGCTTAGGCACTGTATGATAAAAAATGTGATTCAAGTGATTACAGCTCTGTAATTGCAAAACATAATTCAAGATCTTAGGCACTGTATGATAAAAAATGTGATTCAAGAGATTATAGCTCTGGTAAGTGACAGAGTAAGTGTCTTCACAACAAAACTGGTCTTAAATAGAATAATTTTAAAGAATACAAATTCCAGGGAACATAAACCATATCATTTGGTTTCACATATCCTCCGCAGAAAACGACACCAATCACTTACCTCGTTTCAAGGCAACAATATATTCTTGTATTTTACTCTGAATATCTTTATACCCTTTTTTTCTTAAAAATTCTTTAACCTGCTCTCCTTTCGACCCTCCCGCGGACAGAGATACATTAACCTGAAAGATTTCATTTTACGAGTTACGGTAAAAACAACACCAGCAATTTCACATGACTATGTATGCAATTGGTATCTGAACCTAAAAATCACAAAGCATTATATTCCAATACTTTGTAGAAGTTTTCTTAGAACATATGCCAAACACAATTTAAAAAGCTTTGTACATAAAACAAGGAATATCTGACTAACATCAACTTCTGAGGCATCATTCTCCTCCGATAAGTTCGGAATCTCCATGGTTCCTTTAACTTCTTTTTTGGGATCTTCATACAACGATGCCTCCCACTCCAGTTTCAGAACCCATTCATAAAAATATATGAGTTTTCCTTTTCGATTGTTGATCATCGCTTCGCCTTCCGCCTTCGAAACCTCTTTCACTGTTACCTTGGCTGCAATTGTAAAGGATTATCTGTTAACACTGTAATGCAGGTAGAAGTTAAAATAAGAAATGGAACTGATTTTTTACTACAAAATAAGAAATAAAATTGACTCCCTATCAAACTGTTATTCAGGGCTGCTACTTCAAATACACCCACAAGTATTAAAATCTGAATTACAGTCGACCCCAAGTATTCACGGGGGGTGCATACCACAACCCCCCCCATGAATACTTGACACCCCTCTAAAAATGCTTATGACTGCCCGTGATAGTTCAAACACCAAAAACTCCCTCTAAAACTGCTTATACCCGAGTACTTTAATAGTTTTATCACAAAAAATGCACTTAGGCATCAAAATGATAAGAAAATACAGTAATAAGTGCATATTTCTCTATGAAAAATACCCCGAATTGGCAAGTTTCCTGTGAATAATGTGTATATTTGTTCCACAGAAAAATCTGCTAATCCAGAACTGCCAATAGGCCGGGGTCCACTGTACTCCCTTTCAGAGCACATTAAGGAAATGCTAAACTAGTGGAAAAATACAAAGCTCATGTCTCTAACCTCTCAAAACACCTATTAGAAAGACTACTGTATTTTGACAACCATATTAAAGGTAGCAAATGAGAAGTAGGTGTATCTTGAGAGCTAAAGTGAGAGAAACTAAAGACACAAAAGGCTCTTGGCCTCTCATAAACTATTATTGAAAAAAAAAAAGGCTTAATTTTATGTCTCCACACTACAGTGCAATCTTTTTACAAGTTGTACATCTGTAAACAAAGATAAATATTATACAGGCAGTCCCTGGTTCGTGATGGGTTCCGATCCGACACCTCATTGTAAGACGAAAATCGTAAGAAAACCTTACTTTTAATCCTTTGTGTGTCTTGAAAATGACATAACCTGCATTTTTATTAAGTTTTTCATGAAAAAAACTCCTAATTTTTACCATTCTGCCATTTTGGAATCGTATTTCTTCTGTCAGGTTGGCGTCGTAACCCGGGAAATAATTTTTAATTAATATATTTCCAGAGCATCGTAAGCTGAGCCCCTCGTAACCTGGGGACTGCCTGTATATACTTTGCATTAACATTTAAACATATATGCCCTCAACAATTACGCATCAACTTTCCCAAGTTTTCGAACATCAG
This sequence comes from Macrobrachium rosenbergii, assembly GCF_040412425.1. Lineage (NCBI taxonomy): Eukaryota > Metazoa > Arthropoda > Malacostraca > Decapoda > Palaemonidae > Macrobrachium > Macrobrachium rosenbergii. Next base: position 47,708,613 of record NC_089766.1, read on the forward strand.
TACAGTACCTAGGATAAAACTTACCTAATCCAGGTTCGTCAATGGTCATGCCCTCAAACAACAACTTGAATTTTTCTTTGCTCCAACCACTGGCATTCTTTTCACACCTGCAATAGTAAATTCATGAGAAACAGCTCAACTTTTGACAGTAAACTTTCATATTAAAAAACCAGATACTGAATTTACATGGTGCATTTCCTTATGCCAAATCATGTTTAATTCTGCTGACTTTACAGCAGTCATTTTTATATGTTTCATTAAATTACAGTAAACCTCCATATTCGCGGGGATGCGGTACCAGAATAGCTAAAATATAATTTGAATGCCTTTCCTGTACTTTTTATACTGATGGCAGTGCATTCTCTATGGAAATAGCACGAGTTCAAATGACTACATCCTACCGTAAACTGTTCTTTGGGAAAATGATATCCCATATTTTTAATGCAAATTTAAAATAATTGTTGACTGTAATGTAGACGGTGTTTCCCAGCGTAACATTATCTTCTGGAAGACCAGGTTTTATGTATTTACCTTTCTAAAACTTAGGAGAGACAGGATGTTTCCGCATGAAAAGATTTGATTGATTCTGTGACATCACCTGCCTATTACAACAACAGATGTATTCTTGCTTCACTCTGAAGCCCATCCGTGCGACCAGACTTCATGCTATATTTATAATTAAATTTGCTGAGTGTATGTTATTAAATATTTGAAAAACTGAATGAGTGCCTCTATAATACCTGTACTATTTTCTCATGTCTGTGAGTCCAGAATTATTCTTTTTCAGTGCTAACCTAAGCTACAGCCATGACATTGTCAGTAGAACTATAAACCCAACACATTTGTGTTTGTTATTCAATCGTGTTCTCACAAAAAGCTTGAAAACAAAATCGTGTTTTTTTTTCAAGTTATTCTATGTAAAAATACTAGAATGAATACATTTTGGGCATCACCTTATCATTTATTTAAGTAATCTTTTTTTTATTGCTAACCTACGTCACTGTGAACACATCCGTCGGTGAATACGAATTGCATCTGCAGAAGTTTGCCTTTGTTATTCAATAATATTTAGGGGAACAATCAGGTGTGAATACATACAGTAATTTAATTAAAAAGTTTTTTTTTTTTTTTAATTTAATTAAAAAGCTTTTTTTTAATATAAAATTAATAGAATGATTACATAAATGACATTGTTTATTCACTTCTTGGGTGTGTACTTTTTTCTTTTTTTTTCAATTTAATTAAAAAGCTTTTTTTTAATATAAAATTAATAGAATGATTACATAAATGACATTGTTTATTCACTTCTTGGGTGTGTACTTTTTTTTTTTTTCAATTTAATTAAAAAGCTTTTTTTTAATATAAAATTAATAGAATGATTACATAAATGACATTGTTTATTCACTTCTTGGGTGTGTACTTTTTCTTTTTTTCAATTTAATTAAAAGCTTTTTTTAATATAAAATTAATAGAATGATTACATAAATGACATTGTTTATTCACTTCTTGGGTGTGTACTTTTTTTTTTTTTTCAATTTAATTAAAAGCTTTTTTTAATATAAAATTAATAGAATGATTACATAAATGACATTGTTTATTCACTTCTTGGGTGTGTAGTTTTTTTTTTTTTTTTTTTTTTTTTCAGAGCTAGCCTTGGGTATTGTATAAATGTCCTACAGTGGAAATGAAGATTTCACCTTTGCCCCTAATAACCTTTATAGTCACCCTGACGCTAATGAAGATAACCGAAGAGATGAAGACCCCAGTTATGTAGTTGATGAAAATCTTACTATGGGGGTAAACAGTTCAGGGGACAGTGATCCCTCAATCAGCTGATTGACCAGTTGATGAATGGATGACATACGAACATGACTTTCACGACCATGTTGGCACTTCTGAGGATGAATTGGATGACTTTTTGATCATGTCGACACTTCTGAGGATGAACTGGATGACTTTCTTGATCATGTCGACACTTCTGAGGATGAACTGGATGACTTTCTTGATCATGTCGACACTTTGAGGATGAATTGATGACTTTCTTGATCATGTCGACACTTCTGAGGATGAATTGATGACTTTCTTGATCATGTCGACACTTCTGAGGATGAATTGGTTGACTTTCTTGATCATGTCGACACTTCTGAGGATGAATTGGATGACTTTCTTGATCATGTCGACACTTCTGAGGATGAACTGGATGACTTTCTTGATCATGTCGACACTTCTGAGGATGAATTGGATGACTTTCTTGATCATGTCGACACTTCTGAGGATGAATTGGATGACTTTCTTGATCATGTCGACACTTCTGAGGATGAATTGGATGACTTTCACGACCATGTCGACACTTCTGAGGATGAATTGGATGACTTTCTTGATCATGTCGACACTTCTGAGGATGAATTGGATGACTTTCTTGATCATGTCGACACTTCCGTGAGTGAACTAAGCAATTGATGACCCAGACCATGGAAAGGACATCGAGAGCAGAAAGGTTTGAAAGGCGTAACGGGAGGAAAACCTCGCTGTTAAGGCCGCCCTAGGAAAAAATTAAGAGTGTATAGTAATATGAACGGAGGTACAGTAAAAGGAATGATAGGGGTCGCAGCTAGGGGCCTTAGGAAGGCATGCTGAAAAGAAGCTTTAATAATGCCCACAGTGTACCGCATGAGGTGCTATGAGGGCACTACACATCTACGGAGAGTATTAAACCCGGGATACCCATTTCACCGTCAGTAGGAACCCCACCCCCGGGGGGGGATATCCGGGGGGGGGAGTTCCTACCGACCTAACCCGCCGGATTGCACCCCAAATATTAAAATATATATAAAATATATCGTAATATTAAGCTCGACGTTGCCTCTGAAGCATCAAAAAACCGACCGCCCGCACGGGAACAAAATCGAACGAAACGTCAACCGCGCTGACTAAAGTCCGGCAAACGGTAGACACTCGACTCACCAGTGCCAATTATTGACATTCGTGGCGTCGGGGCGTTCCTCCACGATCCACCTGGGATCCCCTTCGCCCCATTTGGCCATTGCTGCGGTGAAGAAACGAAGGAAAGGAAGGTAAATCGACTGGAGTCGGTCTCGGGACTCGTGTCGTTCTTCTCCTTGTCTGAAACTGGCTTATACTGACGACGAGATCGGCGTTCCACCTCCTCCAGGTAGTTGTGGGATTCAGGAGTAGTGAGTCTCTTATTCGCCTTTATAAAATGTGTTTTGAAACTGTATATATCGTTTAATGTTTGGCTCGGCGGAGCCAGAAAGTAATTATGGCAATCATTGTGTGTTATTTTTTTCTGTGACTCATTGCATAGGCCCTTCTATGGCTCCTCATTTCATGGGGCCACGCGGAAATTTCGTAGATCGGTTAACGGTATAGACTATAGATTCTCTTATTTCTATCATTGAAACTTGCTCATAAACCATAAATGCCGTTTAATATATGGCTCAACGGAGCCAAAAAGTAATTATCGCAATGATTATGTGTTATTTTTAATTTCTATGGCTCATTTCACAGCCCCACATATAAAATTCAATGGCCAATAATGACTTTTCAGCCTCACAGGTCCTGTCGTCAGAAGCTCTTTCTAGAATTTTCTCTCATTATTATCTTCTTGTATGAGTACATGTTTATAAGTATGTATAAAAATCACTTGTCCATAATCTAAGCGTTTTGTTCCAAAGTCTTCGTAATTTGTATCTCATCGTCGGTAAGTAAAGAACCAATACTGAAATCGAGAACATTTCCTCCCTCATTGTATGTGGTAGAAGTAGATGCAAGCAGTGTTTACCTTTTTCCAGAAAGAATCGTTTCAGGAATATTCCAGAAATTTACGTGCTGTTTGTGGTGTTCTTTTCATTACAATAATTTTTATTGTTGTTGATTATATAACACCTTAATAACCAAATATGTATATGGAGATGTAATACTTTAAAAGCAAATTTGACTTTACTTTTGTATGTTAAACGAAACCACTTTACGAACACTGATTAATAAAAGCGCAGACTAAACGCAACTCCTTATAAAGCCATTATTTGTACCGCCTCGAGATAAATGATTTTAGATTTCAATTTTTCAGGCCGGCTGGACTTTATTTTTTTATTTTTTTCATATTTAAAGTTCTAAGTAAAGTCCTCCCGTGCAGTTTTGAAAATCTGAAGTTCATCGTAAAAGTTGTAAATAGTTCTTTGTTAAATTGTCGAGACTACTAACTTATAAAGGTACTCTGAAATTTTAATTAATTTCATTCCATTAATTGTTTAGGTACATACGAAAACCAAAGTCAAAATATATCAAGTAAAAGAAAAACAGGCATCATTAGGACCCCGTTTATATTTATATATATATATATATATATATATATATATATATATATATATATATATATATATATATATATATATATATATATATATATATATATATATATATATATTCATAATGTGTGTGTCAAAGTGGATACTCTGAAGTTCCATCTGAATTTGCAAACACAAACGGGTGGTGATATTTATACAAGATTATGATTCTTACTATAAGAACCACTAGCATACATAGCTGGTAATCATAGTAATAACGACGCCTAGCCTGGTGTATTTATGTCTACAACCACAACGATATTAGACGTATATAAAAAGTTTTGTCCATATGCCAGCACGGACCCTCACGCAAAGTGTGGAAGGGATTGCAAGATGATGGGCGTTGCTGGTAAATTCATCATATGTTGTATTTTCATTTATTTTCCACATATTTATACTCTTCATTCTATGGAAGTATACATTGCAAGTCAGTTAGTTGCCTATTTTGGTTTGTATGGTGTGGATGGATGTTCATGCTGAATAATGGTAGTAATTAAAAGGTTTTCTTGAGACTCTGTGGTCATCAAGGTGCGTCTTCTCTGCTTGATCGCTCACTGAAGGTGGTGGTTCTAAAGCTGGCTTATACCAGCACGTGCGCTTGCCCTAAGACATCTCGTAACTTTGATAAGATGTCATTCATACTTATTTTATTAGAATGTGGTGACGTGTTCTTCATTCTGGCTTGAGTGTTTAATTTTAATCTTTTACAAGCCCGCTTGTGCTTGTCGACAACTTACGTAAATGGAAAAATACTGACTGACTTTTAAAATGCAAAAGACTAACAATATTATTGAAGGGAGACTGGTGACTACCAGACAGTCCCTCTCCAACTTTTTTATAGTTATTTATTTATTTATATTTTCGTTCAGAGCTGATTGACCGGTTTGTGGAAATTGGCTTTGCAGCAACTGCGGTCGCTGAGACCGGAGTCTGTTGAAATTCAAGAGGAAGGGGAAGGTTATTTGGGGCTTTGCTCAGGGGGTAGAGTAGAAACCAAGGAAAACAGAGGCAGGAATAGAATTCTGATGCTTGACAAGTGAGGGAAAAACCGCATGTAATATTGTGTCTTCAGAGTAGGCCTACCTTTAAAATTACACGATCCTTTTGTGTGTGTGTGTGTGTATGTGTGTACATTTACTCCAGAGAGCTGACGAACCTGTAACTTTAATCATTTCCAAGCTGCAAACAATTGAAATTTAAAAGAAGAAACAGCAATTACGTAGAATATTTCGATCCGTGACCCAGCATAGTATTATAAAGCCCAGCATCCAGCTCTAGTTCCTAGAGTCTAGAGGTGTAGTAGGCCGGCAAACTCTATATCTGTGGGGGTGACAGAACAAAGGAAGACAGGGCGATCTGTCATCGGGAGTGGTGGACAATTCAAGCGTCATGGGGCGAGGTGCACCTTCCCCCTAGAACATGATGCCCTGGAGGAAGATTCGATGTTTTTCTTTAGTTTTACATCAACATTTTCTCTCGTGCTTTACTTATACCGGGAATCATTTAGTAAAAGTAGGAATGCAATTTAAAAACGTTATTTGTTTAATGTATGTAGGCCTATATATAACGAGGTTAAGTACAGTGTCCAAAACATCCAACTTTTTCATTAGATAAATCAGCTATCACATTTCTCTATTGTACAGCTCCTGTAGGTGGGGCAGTGCCGTCAGTGCACCTCATGCGGTGCACTGTAGGTACTTAAAGTTCTTTGCAGCGTCCGATCGGCTCCTTTCATTCTGTGCACTGTGCCTCCGTTCATATTCCCTTTCCTCCATCTTACAAAAGCTTAATTTCCACCCTCTCCTAACAATTACCCAGATTAGAACCATCGTGAAAGCATAAAGATTTCCCAGGAATGACTAAAAACCTATACATTCAAAAACAGTTAAGACACGGAAGAATTTAAGGTATTCAAGAAAACTGTGAACTGTAACTGGTAAATGAATTGGGTCTGCCGGATGGGCAAAGAGGAGGAACTCCGAAAAATACAATGACCTTTAAATATTCCATCGTTATCAAAGGGTATCGTATTATCAAGCAACTTGTTTCCGTCGGAAATGTTGCTTTCATATCTTTTGGTCTCGGGGTCCAACACACTTATGACGGTAGTGAGATATAGTCAGTCTCTCTCTCTCTCTCTCTCTCTCTCTCTCTCTCTCTCTCTCTCTCTCTCTCTCTCTCTCTCTCTCTCTCTGAATGAATGAATCGCGACCTCACTTACTAAGGGTGCCCCTATATCGTAAATATTATTGACCAATATACCAATACATTGTCAAAACCATTGAACGTTTAGGGATAAAGGCTGAAGGGTCGTTCAGTAGTACTGAAACGATCTAACTTGACAATAACAAGTCTCGCGTCAGTGGTAACGTGAAATTTCACTTTTCACGTTACCACTGCAACGACGACATGTCTGGAGCTAGCAGAAGTTTCAAGGAATCAGAGAGGGGTTTTATAAGGCGCGTCGGACGCAGCTTAAGAGACTGGAGTGGAGGCCAGCCCTCTGGAAGGTGAAAGCAGAGGAGTATAGCTACACAAATAAGAAATGGGAGGACTGTGCAATGTTGCTTGGGAAATAGAAGACAGGAATATACCCAGGTGTTGCCTGCAAGATGTAAGGAAGAAGCTTAATTCGCTGAGGACAAGCTTAGAAAAGAATTGAAAAAGGCAAAGAAGGATTCGAAGAAGTCTGGCGCAAGCTATGGTGAAGTCTATGAATCGACATTATTATGTTACTTTCAGGAAACGTTGCTATTTCTACTAGACCAGGAAATTCCTGCAGAATCGATTAAGATCATATATTATGATCATGAGGACTCTGGCTTCACAGGTTAGTATTTGTAGGCCTTATTCATCTTGATTATATAGTAGGCCCTATTTATATGACCATGTTTTTGATGAGATGAAAGCAGGCAAAATACAACAAAATAAAAACAACAGTAATTGTATATACTAATGAATATAAACAATGAAAAACTAAATCTTAATCTGATAACAGATTTTCCCTTGATCTGAACTAACCCTTCATCCAACGGCGCTTTCTTTGGTTTTAGTTTACTGTCAAAGAAAACTATTGAGCCGGCTTTGTCTGTCCGTCCGCACTTTATCTGTCCGCACTTTTTTTCTGTCCGCCCTCGGATCTTAAAGACTACTGAGGCCAGAGGGCTGCAAAATGGTATGTTGATCATCCACCCTCCAGTCATCAGACACAGCCTACCAAATTGCACCCCTCTAGCTCAGTTTCTGTTTTATTTAAGACCACCGGTCCGTGCTTAAAGTTTCATGGGCCGCGGCTCATACAGCATTATACCGAGACCACCGAGGGATAGATCCATTTTCGGTGGCCTTGATTATATGCTGTAGCGGCTGTACAGAAAACTCGATTGCGCCGAAGAAACTTCGGCGCATTTTTTACTTGTTTCTTCTTGAAATAGAAGCAGTATCTTCTTTGAAGTTTAGTAGAAAACCAGATATTGACCATTCAATTAGATGGTCTGAGGGCAAAATATTGACTCAATAATATTGAGATCATGTTATTAACGTCAATAATATGTATCGGGGCGGCTACCCTTAGAATCATATCTAAAATGAATGAACCACTGCTGAATATTACAACTGCTATTTCAAACGTCAAAGCATTAAACGATGAATTTAGTGCAACATTTTTTATATATAACAGCTGAGTGTTGGGAAGTACATTAATGGTGAAGAAATCCACAATGCTGTCAGTGTAAGTATATATTAAAAAGATTTATATAAAACGAGAGCTTTCGAAAACCTACTCGATTCTCCTTGATGAGGAGACTATAGCAGGTTCTAGAAAGCTCTCGTTTTATGTAAATTTTTAAAAATAAATATACTTGCACTGACATCATTGTAGAATTCATCATTTAGTGACTCATTCGGTTATGAAGAGGGTTCTGCAAACAACGTTAATCAAAATGCTCGGCCAGAAGAAGTAGTATAAGTATTAAAGATTTCTACAAAACGAGAGCTTTCGAGAACCTACTCGATTCTGCCTTGATGAGGAGAATCGAGCAGGTTCTCGAAACCTCTCGTTTTATGTAATTTTTTAAAAATATATACTTCCAACGACAAACTTATAGACTTCTTCACCATATAGTCACCCATTCGGTTATGATGAGGGTTCTGCGGAAGACTTTAATCAAAATCCTCGCCCAGAAGAATAATAATTTGAGTCCTGCCAAGTGTATTTTCTGCTCTGAAATTCATAGAAGAAGAAGAAGGGGATCTGTCACTCTTTGTTTACGTTACGTTGTCCTTGTATTGCTTCAGTAACTTCAGTACTTCAGTAACTTCACGTCGTTATAGTGGTGCTTTTGGTGCTACAGTGACTACAGTGATTGGATGCTTGCCGTGGTTTATCCGGCGATGAAAATCCTTAAATTTGAACTGAAAAAGACAAAGATTCCTGAGATGGCAGTGAATTTATTTAAAGGAATTCCCAAAGGTGGTCGTGGTCCTTGTAGGGCCGGCATCCATTAGGCCCGAATTTGTTGTAGTGATGAAAATTACCTGTATTATTCCTGTATCGTAATGAATAACGTTGTCCATTTGCTCTTGCAGGATAATTTCATGATGTTTTTGCTTCATGTGGAAATATATGTGGCATTTGACCAATGCCTTCTGCAAAACTCCATTGATTGATTGATTTTTTTAATTAGGCGTATAAAGCCATGCACTAGCCTACACACTTAGCCATTCAATGCTTAAGACAGTTAGAAAAAGGGGGCGGGAGTTGGAGTGGCTGGACAGTAAGGTATAGAGACAAAATATAAAGTTTATGAAGCGGAAGAATCTAAAGACGGTCCTAGTTCGGCCTAGAGAGGTTGGACAGCAATATTCAGGGAAGGAAGTGAGAATTTAGGTAAAGTTAAGAAGTTGGTGCAGCTAGGCTAGGCTGCAAATAACCTTTAGTAATGCTCACAGTTTACCATCTGGGGTGCGTTGACGGCACAACCTTCCTTTAGGGTCCGCGTTAATGCTGAGAATACTCTTTGTATATTAGGCTAGATCCTAGGCCTGTGACGTGATTTTAACCTTGCAAAACATCTTTGATTGCACTAAACATTAGGGTAGCCTATGTCAAGGCTTTGCCTATCTGTTATGCGCGCTATTGTTGATTTGCGACCACCCAACTTTACATTGTGCATAGGAGAATGACGTGTGCGCAGATTGACCTATTCTGCAATATTACCTAGCTGAGGCCTAGACTAAGTCTTAAACATATTGTTAAAAATGAATGCTTTTATGCAAGCAGTTCAGCCAGCATGCGTCGTTTTAAACAAGTTACCCCTGGCCAGTTTTGATTGATATCACAGGAAAAAGTAGACTAAAAGTTTAATTGCCTTTGGAAATCATTTATGCGGGTCCTGGCCGAAACGGTTGTTTATAATACTTAGATCCCCGAGGGGATCTAAGTATGGATCTGAACATGGCATCCCAAGGAGTTTCCGCCATGTCTTACAGCCTAAACTGCATGCAGCCTAAAGTTTTGACGGCCTAACAGGTTCACGGCCGAAAATTATACAGCCTAATCATCCCGAATTCGTTTATGCTACCAGTGGATGCAGGGACGAAAGTTATGTGAAATGATATAAAGTTTATTTTGAAGCTGAAGAAAATAGCATAACGGAGAAGTAACAGTTCAGAAGTTCACCTGAATTGTGCAATTCCCTGTTGATAGATTGCGTAAAAGGGGATAAGTAGCCTATGTGATTTTCAGGTTGGGAGCATCTAGTAGTAAGAGGCCAAGTAAATAAGAAATTACGTGGAAACTAATTGGAATATAGTCCAGGCATTCTTCAGTCATCTGCCACAGTTCCTACTGACTGGCAACGTCGCCCCGTTGAAGAACGGACATATTTAAGGTGAGAATATCTTCAGATTATTTGCAATGAGGAAAGGATTAAGTTGCAATGTTTTTAGTTGTCTGTAAAAGGAAACTATTGTGTCCGCTTTGTTTGTCCGTCCTCACATTATTCTATCTGCACTTTTTCTGTCCACACTTTTTTTTGTCCACCCTCAGATCTCGGAAACTACTGAGGCTAGAGGGCTGCAAATTGGTATGTTCATCACCCACCCTCCAGTCATCAAACATACCAAATTGCAGCCCTCTAGCCTCAGTAGTTTTGATTTTATTCAAGGTTAAAGTTAGTCATAATCATGCTTCTGGCAACAATATAGGCTAGGCCACCATTGGACCAGGTTCATGGGCCATGGCTCACAAAGCATTATACCGAAACCACCGAGTAATAATTAGAGTAATAATAATATTTAGAGTGGTTGCTCAAACAGTTCTATGGGGGATTAATAAATTTGCACTGGAATGGCCAGATTTATACTTAATCCTGTTAGTTCATAGTCTTTATTGATCAAGTTTTGTTTTAGCTTGATGGGAATCATTGCTATGCATAGGATAACTATTCCACTATTAAAAAGTGCCTTATTCTACCATATCAAAAGTTATGCAGAATATGAGTCACTGTTTATTATTTTATGGTATGGTAAAGTTCTCTTAAAGAATTAGGTATGGCTTTGAGCTTAGGACTCTTCGCCTTGGTTACAATTATATTATATTATCTCAAGATAGGATTCAGTTTCGCGTCGAGGCTTTGTTGATATAAACTGCCCCGAGGTTTAAAGTTCATCAATTAAGTGACACGAAATGAGTTTCTTGTTTTAATGCTTGCTGTTTCTACCTCATATCACTGATACACTATAATTTAGTATGTAAATTTTTTAGCATAGGTAAGGGCTACCCCATAGGGGGATAGTGCCACTGCAATGTAGACATTACATAAGGTTCTCTGCAGCGTCCCTTCGGCCCCTAGCTGCAACCCCTTTCATTCCTTTTTACTGTACCTCCATTCATATTCTTTCTTCCATCTTACTTTCCACCCCTTCCTACAATTGTCCCACAGTGCAACTGCGAGGTTTTCCGCGTTACACCTTTGTAACCTTTTGCTCTCAATTTTCCTTTCATTGCGGAATGACCTCATAGGTCCCAAAACTTGGCCTTTGGCCTAAATTGTATATTCTGTCTATCTAGGTAAGGGCTAGGTAATATAGTATGTAAATTTTTAGCCTAGTAAGGGCTAGGTAATATGTAAATTTTTAGCCTAAGTAAGGGCGAGCTAATTTAGTACGTAAATTTTTATCCTAGGTAAGGGCTGGGTATCTTAGTATGTAAATTTTTATCCTAGGTAAGGGCTAGGTATCTTAGTATGTAAATTTTTATCTTAGGTAAGGGCTAGTATCTTAGTATGTAAATTTTTATCCTAGGTAAGGGCTAGGTATCTTAGTATGTAAATTTTTATCCTAGGTAAGGGCTAGGTATCTTAGTATGTAAATTTTTATCCTAGGTAAGGGCTAGGTATCTTAATATGTAAATTTTTATCCTAGGTAAGGGCTAGGTATCTTAGTAGGTAAATTTTTATCTTAGGTAAGGGCTAGGTATCTTAGTATGTAAATTTTTATCCTAGGTAAGGGCTAGGTATCTTAGTATGTAAGTCTTTAGCCCATGTGAGGGCCAGTTAGGTTGTTCATTCTGTGGATTCATATTTACAGATAATCCCATTAAATAGGGGATTTGATAACATGACAAGAATTAAATCTTATTCTGGTTAGACATGTTCATTGGTATTAAGAGAATCTAACTACTGTAGTTTCTTGCAAGACAAATTCAGTGATATAACTTAGTGTTTTCTAAGTTGTTTTACCATAGTGGACTTGATAAGGTTAGGGTCAGGTTAGTGTATGTTGTTTCTTATTTGTGTTTTAATGTAAATCTTAGTGTTGATAACTGATAATAATGGTTAAAATGATTGTTGTGTATCCAGTGTGATACAAGTGAAATTTTTACCAGTACTATATACTCTTGACAGTATAAATTGTTAATATTAATAGTACCCTTTATTTTTTATTGTGACCCTTATTACATATGTTTTTAATTTTACTGTATTATCAAATTTTGCATTTTTGCAGTTTTTTTTCTGCAGTGACAGCAGGATTTCTATAATATTTTTCTCATCTTACAGGTAAGTGTAGAACTGCTGTTTTGGCCAGTGATGACTAACAAGTCAGGTAAGTTGTAATGGCCTTACGTTCACTACCATCTCACCAAAACTTCCCGTCGTTAAAAAGTACCGTACGTGTTTTGAGAAGGATACACGTTCTTTCCATAACAGTAACTGACTCCATATCAACAGCAACTGACCTTGATATCAAAGGCATTTTTTGGGGCATGTTAGCAACAAAAATTACATAATTGGTGTCTATTTTTCTAGCAGCAGTTGTATGCAGTACTATACCTATGAATGTATACCTTCCCTGCCGTTCATTAGCTCAGTATACAGCAGTACAGTAAGCTATTAAGTTATGTACTGATATTCCCTGCCATTCACTATCTCAGTGTAGTACAGTATCGAGTTATTGTGAAATCCAGGACTAGTATTTTTCATTATATTATGTGCTTCTACTATGAAATGATAGTGAATATTTTAAATTATGATACAGTATAGCAACTAACCAGTATTTATAAAGTTTATAAATATGTGTGTGGGTATGCATGTATATTTTTTTAAAGTGTGTAGCCATCAATGCATTTGTCATTAGATGCACAGAATGACCAATTTTTACAGAAAATCGCTGAAAATTTTTGGTGCCATGATTTGTATTGTGTAACAAATAGTAATGTTTAGAAGCATATGAATATACAGATATGAGATTGATTCCCATAGGCAATCAGTTTTTGTAAGTTTCCGTGCATATATTTGTTGCAGAAGAGATAAGATAAATGCTTATAACTAAAGTGTGTTCATTTTCCAACTGCCCAGGTGCAGATTTTATGATGCAGTTCCATTCTGACTATTGTACATGGTGTACTTTGTACTAAAATAAAAAAAATGGATGCTTGTGATTTGTATGGGACTAAATCAGTCAAGGAAATTTTACCAGTCTTTTCATTATTGTCGATTTGTCCAGTTATTAAATGATTAAAAATACAGCTTATTAGATCATTTAAAATTATAGTAAGGAAAAAACTTTGGATCCGTCCTATAGGAGGTATTCCAAAAATGTTTAGGTTACGGTATACCTGTGGCCCAGGTATACCGAACCCATAAAGAACTTTAGAACAACATGTTTCTTATATTATTATTATTATTATTATTATTATTATTATTATTATTATTATTATTATTTAGCTTAACCAGGCAGTTAATCTGGTTTTGTTCACTGCGCAGTTTGGATTAAACCAACCTATGGTATCAGCTGTTCTTAGTGTTAAATTGTTGAACGTGATCAGAACTTCAGAATTTCAGTTTTACTGATTAGGCTGACATGAGTCTCACGTCTTAGTTCATTTGTGATTTTTCTTGTATGATGTTGTTAGTTTTTTATATTATTTTTATTTTTTTCTTTGTTTACTGTAATTATTTCTCACTCATAGTTTACTCTTTGATTTGACCTTGATTACTGTAAATAGAGAGAGAGAGAGAGAGAGAGAGAGAGAGAGAGAGAGAGAGAGAGAGAGAGAGAGAGAATGTGTCTCTGGTCGTTCCAGTAGTTTCTGAGCTCGGGCATAAATTCACAAGAATTCAGGCTCGATATGGCAACACTGACATTTACTGGATGGAAGCACCATTGTTTAAACCCGTTGCCTAAGGTTCTCTTTCAGAGGTCACCTTTTTTTACGTTGAGAAATGCCCCTCTCTCCTCTCTCTCTCTCTCTCTCTCTCTCTCTCTCTCTCTCTCTCTCTTACCTGGACTGTTAGGAAAGGTGATGGATTTTTCTTGATCGTTATTTACAGATTGTTTATTTATATTTTGTGTATATTCACAATAACTGTTCTGGATTGTATTTGTTATAAAACCTTTTACATTTTAAAGTATTATATAAGGTGTGTAAAACCTTTTAACGGAAAATAATTATTAATTTGATTTATTGATGATCCTCATATTTATGAATTAAACCTTCCCAATTAACTACGTCATGTCCTAAGAGTCTCACGTAGCCTAACGTTAACCTAGGCTAACTTAGGCTTAGGTTAGCCTTGAATTACTTTACTGATATAGCACTGTAAAAACTTTCTCTGATTTTGAGTTTTGAGTTTGACTTTTGGCAGTGTCTTTGGGATCACGTACTGTTAAGTAGCTAATATGTCTGAACGGTTACCATGGTTCTGCTTTAACCAGACACTAGTTAGTTAAAGGTCCCCTTTATTTCAATTCTGATGTTAGGGAACTGCTCCAAGACCAAGTAGCCACCGGCTCTTATATTGAGGACAGAAGGTTATAAATCGGAATAATGTAATTAGAGTTAAAGGAGTTGGACGGCTGGACTGGAAGAGACCAAAGCGAATGATTGGAAAGTAAAAGGAAGAAAAAAATGTAGCTGATTGTAAAGGTACACGCTGAGAACCTTTGGTAAAATGTGCATTGTGGATTGTAAAGTCGATTGTAGTTGGCATTTTTAGGTGATTCAAGGGATATTTATGTTTCATTACAGAAGTACCTTCATGAAAGACTTATTTAAATTTCAGACGAGGAAAACGAAGTAAATTGTACATCAAATGTTTAAAGTTTTTAATTTAATTCTACAGTTTTGGTATACGCAAGTGACCTATAGCTAAACACTGCATATTTAATCACATCATTTGAGTATCCTCCATATCAAGGCATCCTTGGTGAATAATAAATATTAGGAACATGAAATCGGTTTTAAAACTGGTGAATTCTATGTAATCATAATGGGCAGTTAAGCACTGCAGAAGCATTTATATAAATGATTTTTGTAATTACAATTAAACTGAGGAGCCTGATGATTCTGGACTTATTGTTGGTGTCTCAGAACCACTTGTGTCCTTCCCCTCTGAGGTTCCGCAGGATGTGTACAGGCTCCTCCTATTATCCTCCTCTTTTTCACCCTCCAATTCTTGCTCACACTTGTGGCAAGTACCGCTGGACACCAGAGTGTTGACCTGCGTGTTGATGGTCGCTATGTCCTCCGCCAGGTTACTCAGAGCCTTCTTGAGGAATATGCCGTCATCGCGCCGTTCGTCAGCGTCCCAGACCAGCAGGTCCAAGCCGAACCGGAGGGCGTCGATGCTTTTCTGGACGTCACCGTCGTCCCCTGAATACTGGGCTGTTTTGCTCAGGGACCGGAAGTTGGCGAATGCGTGCCGCCTCCTGGCCACGTGGTCCCTAGCACGTGCTGTTCTGAGGATGACCTCCACAAGTTCTGGAGGAAGTCCTGTGTCAATGAGTGTCTGAGGCGTCAGTACAAGTGTGTAGCCGTACAGAGAAGGGCAGATTAATATTCCTTTGTAAAGCAGGGTGAGTAAACTCTTCGGTATGACGAGCGGTAGCCATTTGCTAAACATTATGGCTTCGAAGTGCGATATCTGCTGCGTCTCACGGACCAGTCTGTCGAGCCCTGCTGATTTTTGAAGGCCCTGAATGTCAGAAACTGCCAGACCGACAAGGAGGTTCATGAGGATGATTGTGACGAAAATGAGGAAGACGGAGAAGATGATGTGCGAAGTTATAGGGTACATGAGCGTCTTCTTGTCGTCGAAGAACCACTCGTCGTATTCGATCTCCCCCGTCATCATGACTATTGTCTTGACTAAGCGTAGCATGTATACTTTGAAAGGTTCGTGATTAGGGAACAGCACTCCGAAACTTAAGGAGAAGGCGTTTATTAGACTCAAATAAGCAAAGAGGAACTTCCCGAAGTTCTTGGTGACTTGCGTGAACATCAGCACGTACAAGCCAAACACGGGAAATCTGCCAATAAGCAAGAGCAGCTTGACCCAAGTGATTAAAATGACAACTGCTGCGAGGTGATGCTCCCAGGGTTCAGTGTCCTGCTTCACGTACGACGTGACGGTTATCAGCATCGTGAATGTGATGATTGGCCACTCGAGCAAGTTTTCCCACGATGAGAAGTAGGTCCTTGGGGTATCTATGATCTGGAAGAGTTCCTTGATGGCAAGCATGGAAATGAACGCCCAGATAACGTAGAGGAGTGAAGCCAGCAGCGACTCGTATTTCATCCCGCACTCTTCTCTCCTCTGGGCGTTCTCTTTGGACATCATGTGCGTTGTGGTTTGGTAGTCGGTGGGAGGTGTGCTATTGTATGCCGTAGGGTCTGGAGGAGTCGCGTCGACGTCTGGTAGTGTTGGCGTCAGGGTTGAATCCTGGTGTTCTGTCGGAGAAGGTGGCGAAAAGTGGAAAGGTGCAAAGATGGTTTCCTGCGTAGTGGAATTCAAATGGAAGCAAGAGGCTGCAGGGAACACCACAATGATGTAGACTGTTAACATGGCGACCATGAGCGCGTAGAAGATGAGATTGAATATGAAAAAGTTACGGACTTTTAGCCACTTGAGGAACAGAAGGGTTTCGCACAGAGGGTGCTTCAGCAGAGCTTTTTGACCCTCTCTGATGAAGCAGGACAGCATTCGACACTCTAAGCCGTAGCCCTCGCCGGGTATGAGGACTCTGAAGTTCATTTGTACCTGAAAATGATAAAGAATTATACAGTTTATGAAGCAGTAGTTTAGGTTGCAATGATGTGCAGTTGACTGCTTGAATAAACTGGTTAAAGAGGTTCTTTAGTGTGGAGGGTAATAAACTGGCAGTGATAATGACCTTTTCACTAAAAAGGTATTTTTGAAATGCTAAATACTCCTTGCAGAGTAGGTCAGAATTGTCACTGTACTGTAGTTTTTCATTGTACTTAAGTTCTCACACTGAGGTTTTGTAAACTATATTAACCGTAAAGTCTGCTGTAGTCCATCACTATCCATTAAATTTAGATATATAATGTAAAAGATATAAAACAACATATTAAGATTTCATTCCAAAAATTTAATGTGTTGCTCTCATTAGAACTTTAAAGACCTTTGGTTGTGTGGAATTTTTAAATAGGAAATTAGTATCTCTTAAAGATGACTTTATATGTCTGTTGGAGTAAGTATAAATCTCAGAGTAGTGCATTTATGATGTCGCTACTAAATTTTCTCTAATGGGTTTAAATCTTTTATTATTTATAAAAATTCTAAGTTAAGGTTGGGTGAAGCTTTGATTGTTCATAAATTAGAGTGCTAACTTACTCTAAATCGAATGGAAAGTCGGACTAAAGTTTCAAGTCTCTCTTTCATACCTGTGATTCTCGGTCATGATGGTCATGGTCTGTAAAACCAATGGCCGCATCGAGATTTTCTTGGATGTGAGCCAGGACTGTCGGTGTGCGACGTAGTATCAGGTTCAAGGCAGACACACCACCTTGCGTGCAGGCCGTAACATCTCCGCCATGGTCCAGGAAGAGAAGGACGCAGTACGTCGAGTCATGCACAGCAGCCATGTGTAGAGGTGTGTACCCTGAGAGATCAGCTGCGTTAGTGTCTGCCCCAGCCTCCAGCAGGAGCCGGAGGCATTCGTGTGACCTGGAACCTTTGAAGATGCCGCTGTGCAACGGCGTCTTGCGGTCGCGATCACGAGCGTTGGGGTCGGCTCCGAAGCTCAGGAGGACTTGGACGCTGTCATAACTCTGAGCTTTTGCTGCCAAGTGGAGTGGCGTTTGCTGTTTGAGATTCTCTTGGTTAGGGTCTGCGCCGGCTTTCAGGAGTTGGTGAGCGATGCTGCTGTAGCCCTCGTAAGCAGCGATATGGAGCGCTGTCATTTTTGACGCCCCGCGGGATGATCGGACGTCTGCCCCGGCGTTAAGCAGTATGTCTACAATGTCCAACAGTCCCTCATATACAGCAACATGCAGAGGGGTTTCGCTGAACATGATGGTTGGGTTGGGATTTGCACCAGCTTGGAGCAAGATTTGCACACATTCCGGCACCGCTGAATGCACTGCGTGATGCAGTGGCGTTTCTTTGTCAGAATTTAGACCAGCATTGACATCTGCTCCAGCAGATATCAGGGCTTTAATACCATTTATACACCCACTCCGAGCTGCGAGCATGAGAGGTGTAAACTCCTGGTTATAATCCCATTCTGCAGAAGTGCCAACTTTTGCTCCACCTTTGATCAGTACTTTGATCACTTCGTCAGAGCCACTCTCAGCTGCTAGGTGCATTGCACTGAAACCTGCGCTGTCCTTGGCATCAGCGCAGGCTCCTGCTTCGAGGAGAGAGTGAACAAGGTCAGCTGCGCCCTGGAGACACGCCCACAGCAAACATATGTCAAGCTTAAGCCTCATGTTACTCTCTCGTGCCATCGCCACAGCCTCTGCGATCTTGCCAGCCTCCAGAAGGTTGAGCACTGTAAGCGGCTGCTGTTTGGTCGACAAGAAGGATCTCAGGGCATTGATGCGCTGCTCCCGGACTTCTTGGGGGTTCCACCCGGAGCTGACTTCCAGCAGACGTTTCTCGAAGTTTGTCGCTTCCTCTATGTCGTTTTCGCAGGCTTCCGACTCGGGGCTGATGTCGTGATCCACGTCTGCGCGCCATTCCCGCTTCCTCCTGGAGACCTTGCTTATTCGTCGGGTGGTCCTTTTCCTGTAGTGAAGAAAATGTAATGGTTGAGTATGGATGTCGTCAGAGCTAACACATAGTAAATACAGGTATTAGAATGTAAGGTATTAGAATAAGTAAGATTTTACAGCATTTAAGGGTCAGGAGGATAAGATTTTGTTAGGTATTCAAAACAGTAGTACTTGAAACCATTGTAGATTACCCTGGCTTTTTCAAGTGCCTCTCAGCTTCTTCATGGATGTCATGAAGATGATAGTTGGAACATGGTCTCCCATCATCATCAGCCTCGTCCATGGAGTAGAAGGTGTTCTGTGTGTCATCTAGGGAACCACTGGAAGGGGAGAGAGAGAAGAAAAAATCATTGGGTGTCTTGATCCCTTTGCTCAAATGCCTTTGAGAAGTGAGAGGAATAGTTTTTTTTTTTTTTCAGGTAACAGGCTAAGGACTAAAACAATTTTGGTACTGCAATAATAGGAATTTATTTGGACTCTGTGTTGACTCAAGTATAATGAACAGGACATGAAATGAAAGTCATGGGCCATGGCGTTAAAGTAAAGAATCGTAATGTAGATTCAAATGACAGTTATAAAGCTTTATGAATAAGGGACAAGTGGTGCGGTTAGAAATTCTCTGCTTAGGTGCAAAAAGGAGAGATTAGTGATGAGATATCCCTTGGCCATTTGTAAAAAAAAAAGGCGAAATTTAATTGGAAACTTAGAAATGTAACAGAATGGGTGTGTTATAAAATCTTGGAGATTATGGTTCAAATAAAACAAGTGCTATTCCAGATTTATAGGTTTTATAAAAGGAAAGCAGTGCTGTGGAATTCTTAGGTTAGGTATAAAATGAAAATAGTGATAAGAAATTCTAGTCACATTTGTAAAAAGGATAGATGTTTGATGTGAACACAGGGATTGGTCAGTAATAACACCTGAAGAATAAGAAAGACAACAGTGGGTGGAACATTTTTGTGAGGTCATGAATAAGAAATAAAGGGGGGGTGGGTGACAAGGTGTTTGATATACCAGATGGTGAAGAAGCCCAAAATGTAATAATGAATTAATTTACATTTTTAACAAGTGGAATCATTGATCATGGAACTTTGGAGATGGAAAGCACGGAGCTGTGATTGAATGGGGTCTTAAACGAAGTATAAAAAGTAAGGAGGTACAGACTCCTAGCCTTGGTTTTCGAAGGCTTAGCGTACAGGTTAACAAGGCGTGTTGCGCAGTGTATATGTATGAAGAAAGTATGATTTAAATTTCACGGAACTGGATGTATAATGAAAGGTACAGGCTACGGTGGTAAATTCTTCTGGAAAGGCCTTCCTAGAAGTGGAAAATTATATAATAGAATATAGAATTTAGGCCAAAGGCCAAGCACTGGGAACTTAGGTCGTCATTCAACGCTGAAAGAGAAATTGACAGTAAGAAGGTTGGACAGGTGTAACAGGAGGAAAACCTCAAAGCAGTTGCACTATGAAACGATTGTCAGAGGGGATGGAAGGTCAGATGAAAAAAAGAGAATATAAACGGAGGTACAGTGAAAGGAATGAAAGAGGTTGCAGCTAGGGGCCGAAGGGACGCTGCAAAGACCCTTGAGTAATGCCTACAGTGCACCATGTGAAGTGTACTGTGACTGTAGTTTCACTTCTGTTGGGTTTTATGTACAGTCCTCCACAGGGATAATTCCCTCTCTGGCGGGCCCATGTACGTTTTCAGAATAAGGTGCTTCTTATATTTTATAATTGTCTTTCAGTGTGAAAGCTGTTTGCAATGAGGTTTATAGGTTTGTGTACAAAGAATGTTGAGCCTAAATACAAGAAGTAGAAAGATTCATACTGAATTCATTGACTTGAAGATTACGCTACATGAAAATCAGCGCTTATATAATACTATACTTTACGTTCGTTGCATAACAGTGAACGCAAAGATTCAATTCCCAGGGGCATACGGTAAAATTGCAATACGTCTGCCCGCTCATGCATTTATGGTGGTATTTAAGTGGTGAAGGCATCTGCAATTCTGCATTTTACTGTGTTCTGTTGTGCTTTTGGGATTAAGCCTGTCGAAACTTTATCTTCTGACCAACAGGTGGCAGCACCTAACAGGGCTTGTAATCACGGTAGGGCGGCCTCTTACAGCAACAGACAGACATACTTAGGTGTTGGTATTATGCAACCGTCGCGTCGCCTCGAGTGAAAAGATAATCTTGTAGTGCACGTGAGATAACATCCTTTTTGGGTAACCTACACTTGGGAAAACTTGTATTTTGTAACTAAAACGTTGACGGCACTCTTCGTATTCAAGTGTAATGCCTAGGTAGCGTTGGAATGTCAGAATTTTGTGTGCTTTGAGAGGTTCTGCACCCGTACACTTGAGAACGTTTGCTTTTATTTTTCCGGCAGAGAATTTTGCCTTTGTTAAACGTGGATTCCCTTTCGATATATCGTATTTTTATTATAAATGAGCTGTTAATTGCCTTCTCTCTCTCTCTCTCTCTCTCTCTCTCTCTCTCTCTCTCTCTCTCTCTCTCTCTCTCTCTCTCTCTCTCCGTTTTGATATGAACATTTTACTTAGTGTAAAATTAAATGTTTAATTTGGTATCTAGAACGAAACCAATCATTCCTTTTTAAGTGATTGTTTTGTATCGTTAACACCGTGTATAGTAAATGACGTACTTTATGGAATAATGAATCTCAGAACAGATTAAAATGGATCAAACCCATTACTGTTGGATTATAGCATTCTTCAAATCAAAAAGAGCTGTTCATTAACGTAATTTGGCACTTATCTGAGTGGGTTACACTGGTTTGACCCGTGAATAACTGGATGAATAACCCACGTAACCGATTCCTGTTTAGGCAGACTCTGTAGTTAGTTCAGTTGACTAATAATATAATAATAATAATAATATGATTACGTAAGTTTATGGAAAGGCTCATTGATCCGTTTCAACTTGTAATCAATTACTTGGTAGTTAGTTCAGGTGCTTAATAATAATAATAATAATAATAATATGATTATTTACGTAAGTTTAGGGAAAGTAACAAGCAGGATATTCTTGACAGGAGTCATTGTAATGCTACGTTCCACCAAGTTTATGTTAAAAGCTGTTGCTACTAAAGCAAGACTCCTGATTTCTATTAAACTGTGCTCTAAACCGTTTGAATTCTTCTTCCTCTTCCTACTTATTACCCTTACTAACTAAGGGTTAATGGTTTTCAAGGAAATTCTACTCCGAACCATTTGACTACTTTACGCCAACTTTTAGTACCCGGTACTATTTTAACGTATCTTTTTACTGCTACTATGTCGATATACGTAATATTTCAGCGTGTTGTGAACGATCCAATTCCTGCTTTATCTTAGTGAATCCCGTAGGTGGGATAGCGCCGTCAGTGCACCTCACGTGGTGCACCGTAGGCATAACTTAAAGGCGTCTTTTCAGCGTCATAGCCTTTACTGTACCTCCGTTCATATTCTCTTTCTTCCATCGGACTTTCCACCCTCTCTTAACAATTGCGAGGTTTTCCTCCTGTTACGCCTTTCAGACCTCCTTACAGTCAATTTCCCTTTCAACGCTGAATGACCTCATAGGTCCAAGCACTTGGCCTGAAGTCCATATACTGTTTTATTTTAGTGAAGCACAGATTGGCTATTTACCCTTATTGAATTCCTTGGCCTCATTGTGATCCATTGCCAACCACGCCAGATGGCTCAGGACTCTTCCAAGTTAGTAAGCATTGATTAGTAGGTCACTGGAGCACAGGTCCAAGCAGGATTGACTAAGCCTACGCTGCGTAGGATTGCTATTTGGAGGATGAATGTTGATGTCGTACAGTTGTGTTGTTACATCGACACGCCATTTTCAGCCGATCGTTTTGACAATTCAATTGTTTTTTTAATATTTTATACCACAAGGCAGTACAACTATTGCTTTTAAAATACTCCAGAATGAATATCACAGCATGATGATGAATCGTAGCTTCATAGAAAGTGTGCTAAGTGAAATATCGTGTATCACAGCTCTTTTGGACAGACATGACTTTTAAAAAAAGGTCTTGTACTGAAAGGTTAGTTGACCGAGTAATGGGTATTCAATTGTAAGCTGCCATTTTATATGGGTTGGAGTCCTTTATCGTCTATATCATACTTTTTTTTTTGTAATGTGGTACATAACTGTTTCTCTAAATTTGTGGCATAGGTGGTAATACTTCTGATTTTTTAATGGCTTTTGTAAACGAGGTAGACATTTGACTTATTCATAAAGCGGACGTAAATAAATTGCTAAGTAATTTATTTCCTAAATTGCTGTCTTTTAGTTGTAAGTGATAAAAGTGCATCCCTGATTAGTGCTATAATATGCTTTGCCGTCTGGTATAATTTGCCCACGGCCTAACAATTCCGTCCGGGTTCTGTAATAGTTCTTTATATCTTACCTGTTCTGCTTATTTTGAATCCAGTTCTTGATTCGAACGCTCCTCGACAGCCTCTTGTTCTGCTCGCCGTGGGAATCGCTCGAGACTCTCGCCCTGTAGGACGCCTGCTGCTGCTGGCCCTGCCTGGTTGGGGACCATGACAGCTGGGTTCCCAGAGTGGTGTGCCTGTTCTCCAGACACCCGCCGTTCGATATGGCATTTTTCCGCAGCGCTTGCACAGCTGCTGTGCGGGACAGCGGGCTGGAGTGCCTGGGCTGCGCTGCTGTGCAGGACAGGGGGCTGGAGTGTCGGGGCTGGTAGCTCGGGAGCACTTGCCTAGGCGCCGACACCGTTGCCGTCACGGGTTTCCTGGGGTTATTTAGGTTCCCTTTCGCTGGTCCAGGGTCGTACCCCATGCTGACCAGGGGCGCGGGGAGGTGGGTGCGGTTGCGGCCTTGTTCCGGGTCCAGCCTGGAGAACATGGAAGGGACGTTGCCGGAGGAGCGGGAATAGATGAGCGTTCCCGGCAGGTCGTGACAGGAACGAGACACGTGTCGGACGTCCGGCGGTGGGAATCTTGCCTGGGTTCTGAACCGTCCTGGAACGAGAGAGAGGTTGGGAGGTGAGAGAAATTGCGAGATGGATATGTGACTAAAATAGCCTTATATTTGCAATAGATGCAGCAATCATTATGCTCTAAAATAAAAATAAAATATATATATATATATATATATATATATATATATATATATATATATATATATATATATATATATATATATATATATATATATATATTAAAATAGCCTTATATTTGTAATAGATGCAGCAATCATTATGCTTTAAAATAAAATAAAAATTATATATATATATATATATATACACACACACACACACACACACACACACACACACACACACACACACACACACACACACACACACACACACACACACACACAACTGGCCGACAATGTTATATCGAATTTGGCGGAAATTGTAACAGTTGCAGTGAAGGTTTTGGGGCAAAAGTTGAAAGTGCTATATCAGTATAGCCTAATATATATATATATATATATATATATATATATATATATATATATATATATATATATATATTATATATATATATATGCATTTAATCTTAATATATACAGTATATATCTAGGTATATTGTATATTGTGAATGTATGTGTTTCTAAAATGTTTGTTGAACCTAACCGGAGATCAGAGGCAAAATGGATACTTAACTTTGACTGTTTTATGTATTTAATCTTAATAAAAATATGCATCGTATCCCAAAATTCATTTAGAAAAACCAAGAAAAACAAATTCCTCGGTTTCTATAAATAGAGCGGAATACACAAATCATTCCAGCTGAGAAAACAGTCGCAACAGTTTGATCTTTGCTCAAATTGCAAGAGTAAAAGGGTGCTAGTACTAAAGATGGCGGAAGCTCCTTGGGACGCCGCCGTGTTTAGTACTAACCCCTCAGGGGATCAAAGTATTATATATATATATATATATATATATATATATATATATATATATATATATATATATATATATATATATATATATAGATTTATATATATATATGTGTGTATGTAAACACATTTCTATATTGTGTAGTCGACAAATTATATAAATAAACGATATCTTTGATCCCCAAGGGGCTAGTACTAAGCATGGTCGAAGCTCCTTGGGACGCCATGTTTAGTACTAGCCCCTTTGGACGCTGTGTATAGTACTAGTCCCTCGGGGATCAAAGTATCATATACACCCATTTCTATATTGTTTAGTCGACAAATTATATTATTAATGTAATCTGTCGACCACATTCTTCGTGCGGCCGTCCACCTTACATTTACCATAACGGCGTTTAGTACTAGCACCTCGGAGTAGGTAACAAGCCCAAGTAGCACCAGAGTAAGTAGCCTACGTTGTGTTAGCAAGGTATGTCTTCATCACTCCGATTAAAGGCGTGATTTCAATTGAGAGGAACTTTGAATGATTTTCTTTGGCACCTTGAAATAATCAAGCCAAGTTCGTCTTGCTACGTGACGAGACGGTGGTTGAAGTTGCCTATTGTGCTTCTCTCTCTCTCTCTCTCTCTCTCTCTCTCTCTCTCTCTCTCTCTCTCTCTCTCTCTCTCTCTCTCCCGGACATTTTGAACCTTTGTAGATTTTCATGGAAAATACCAGGCCTCATCGCTTGCTTTATAAGATGTGTGTAGGCCTATGTGTATTCAGCATATGTATATATAGTGTTACACAACGTTAGACTGCTGTATTTTCATTGTGATTACATCAGAGAGAGAGAGAGAGAGAGAGAGAGAGAGAGAGAGAGAGAGAGAGAGAGAGAGAGAGAGAGAGAGCGCCTCCGTGCAAAGTTTATCATAGCCGTGACTCAGCACCGGAGTGGGATAATGGCGCTGTTTTTAGGGAAACAGGGCCGAGGGGTAAACTGTTTGGGGAAAGACCCTTTTACAGGTCCCCTATACTGACGGTGCCACGTAGTAGGGCCCCCCCCCCCCGTCCCTCGACGTCGTTCCCCCTTCTCTCATTCTTCTCCATTTTCCTTTAATCTTTTACCTCCTCCTCAGGGGGTTAGTGCCCCTATAGCTGCAACCTCTTTCGTTCCCTTTACTCCACCTCCGTCCATATTCTCTTTCTTCCATCTGACTTTCCTCAACCCTCTCCTAACGGTCGGTTCACGGTGCAAGTGCAAAAGATTTTCTGCTCTCGATTTCCGTTTCAGCGCTGAATGACCTCGTAGGTCCCAGTGCTTGGCCTTTTAACTTCTGTATTCAGTTCGATTCAGTCGATTCAATCCTTCCAGTTTTTTCCTCATTTCCTTTTTCCTCATTTTCCTTTTTCCTCTCGCCTCCCAGGTGCTGCGTCGAGGCAAAACTGAGCCAATTTATTGAGTAAACTCCCGAGGTGAGGGCTGACAGGTTCCTAGACTTTGGCTTACGTTGGAGACGGGGGCTGTTTGGGCTTCTGTATTGGAGGTGGCCTTTGTGGGGTGGGGGGTGGATGGCAGGGTGTGGGTGGCAGGGGTGGTGGTGTGATGTTTGGTATGTGGAAGGTTAACTGGGTTGTATTTTGCTCTCTGACAGGTGTGTATAATATTTATTTGTTGTCTGACAGATGTTAATTATGAATATTTTCTGTGACAGATGTTTATTATGTGTTTGTTCTGACAGATATTTATGTTTGTTCCGACACATGTTTATTATGTGTTTGTTCTGACAGATGTTATGTGTCTGTTCTCTGACATGTTTATTATGTGTATATTCTCTGACAGATGTTTATTATGTATTTGTTCTGACATGTTTATTGTGTATTTCTTGTGTGACAGGTGTTTATTATGTGTGTTTTCTCTGACAGGTGTTTATTATGAATATTTTCTCTGACAGATGTTTATTATGAATATTTTCTCTGACAGATGTTTATTATGCATTTGTTCTGACAGATGTATATATTATGTATTTGTTCTCTTGACGGATGTTTATTATGTGTTTGCTCTGTGACAGATGTTTATTTTGCATTTGTTGTCTGACAGATGTTTATTTTGCATTTGTTGTCTGACAGATGTTCATTATCTATCGATTCTCTGACAGATGTTTATTATGTATTTGTTCTGAGACAGATGTTTATTATATATTTGTTGTCTGACAGGTGTTTATTATTATTTGTCCTCTGACAGATGTTTATTATATATTTGTTGTCTGACAGATGTTTATTATGTATTTGTTGTCTGACAGATGTTTATTATGTATTTGTTGTCTGACAGATGTTTATTATGTATTTGTTATCTGACAGATGTTTATTATGTATTTGTTGTCTGACAGATGTTTATTATGTATTTGTCTGACAGATGTTTATTATGTATTTGTTCTCTGACAGGTGTTTATATTATGTTTTTTGTTCTCTGACAGATTGACAGACAGGATTTTTTTGGACTCTTGACAGAAGTGAGTTTATAGGACTCTTAGAAATGGAATTGTGTAGGACTAACAAATGAGATTTTATAGGACTGCGAGATTGAAATTTATAGAGCTGGCAAATGATGTTTTATAGGACACTGACTGGACAGAGATTTTATAAGACGCTTGATAGAGGTTTATAGGAATTTCACAGAGATTTTGCAGGACTGACAGATGGGATTTTATAGAAACGAAGGTTGGGATTTTGTAGGACTCTGACAAAAGGGATTTTTAGGACTCTGACAGAAGGGATTCTGTGGGATTTTGACAGAAGGGACTCTGTAGGAATCTGGCAAAAGGGATTCTGTAGGACTCTGACAGAAGGGATTCTGTAGGACTGACAGAAGGGATTCTGTAGGACTGACAAAAGAGATTCTGTAGAACTGACAGAAGGGATTTTGTAGGACTCTGACAAAATGGATTCTGTAGGACTAACAGAAGGGATTCTGTAGGAATCTGACAAAAGTTTGTGTAGGAATCTGACAGAAGGGATTCTGTAGGAATCTGACAGAAGGGATTCTGGAGGACTTTGACAGAAGGGATTCTGTAGGACTTTGACAGAAGGGATTCTGTAGGACTTTGACAGAAGGGATTCTGTAGGACTGACAGAAGGGATTCTGTAGGACTGACTGAAGGGATTCTGTAGGACTTTGACAGAAGGGATTCTGTAGGACTGACTGAAAGGATTCTGTAGGACTGACTGAAGGGATTCTGTAGGACTGACTGAAGGGATTCTGTAGGACTGACTGAAGGGATTCTGTAGGACTGACTTAAGGGATTCTGTAGGACTCTGACAGCGGGATTCTGTAGGACTTTGACAGAAGGGATTCTGCAGGACTTTGACAGAAGAGATTCTGTAGGACTGACAGAAGAGATTCTGTAGGACTTACAGATGGGGTTCTGTAGGACTCTGACAGAAGGAATTCTTTAGAACTGACAGAAGGGATTCTGGAGGACTCAGACAGAAGGGATTTCTAGGACTCTAACAAGTGATATTGAATACGGCTCTCGACAGAAAAAATTGTGCAGGACTGTGGGAAAACGACATTGTGGAGGGAATACCAAAGTGTGGCGGCAGAGGGAAAGAACCAAATAAGCCAGGATTTAAAAAAAAAAAAAAAAAAAAAGCTCGTCGAAACGTGAGTAATTAAGTGGCGCAATTCAGAGAAGTCCCTCTTGTTTATTTGTTTATTATTTTTATACTTTTTTTTGTTAGTCATTTCTCTGATGACTCCCAGCTGTTGTTTATACGGATCTCATTTCCGCTGGAAGCTATGCGGTTGAAGAGGGTTCATGGAGATAATGTGAAAGTAGTATTAATAATAATAATAATAATAATAATAATAATAATAATAATAATAATAATAATAATAATAATCTAAGTCTGTGGCCCCTTTGGTGGGCTTGTTCCATATGAAGAGGTTTCATCTTCTGAATAATAATAATATTATTATTATTATTATTATTATTATTATTATTATTATTATTATTATTATTATTATTATTATTATACGTTAGGATTATATTTTTTATCAACTTGACCAGTATCACGCGACAGGCATAGTCTTGCTATTGGTCACATTCATCACATTCCCTGTATGTTTCTCCTGAATTTAACCTTAAACAACTTTTTACATCATCTTGGAGTTTCGAAATTGACACTTCAAGACGAGTAAGACTGGTCTTGAGACCAGCTCACCTGTGTCACTGGGACCCACAAAAAATAAGTAAAAAATGCGCTGAGGGAAAGTTTAATATGCATCGTATAATCAAGGCCACCGAAAATAGATCTATCTTTCGTTGGTCTCGGTGTAATGGTGTTTGAGCCGCGGCCCATTAAACTTTAACCACGGCGAAGTGGTGGCCTGGCCTGTATCGTTGCCAGATGCACGATTGTGGCCAACTTTAACCCTAAATAAAATCAAAACTACTGAGGCTAGAGGGCTGCAATTTGGTATGTTTGATGATTGGAGGGTGGATGATCAACGTGCTAATTTGCAGCCCTCTAGCCTCAGCAGTTTTTAAGATCTGAGGGCGGACAGACAAAGCCGGCACAATAGTTTTCTGCACAGATATATACAAAAAATAGTCATTGTAAGCCCATCTCGATTTGAAATTTCTACTGCCGCTGGCTCCGTAGGAGGGTAGCGCCGTCAGTGCACCTCGCGTGGTGCACTGTAGGCATTACTTAAGGGTCTTTGCAGCGTCCCTTCGACCCCTAACTACAACCTCTCTCATTCCTTTTACTGTGCCTCCGTTCATATTCTCTTTCTTCCATCTGACTTTCCACCCTCTCTAACAGTTGGTGCATAGTGCGCCTTTAAAACTTTCTTACTGTCAATTTCCATTTCAGCGCTGAATGACCTCATAGGTCCCAGCGCTTGGCCTCTGGCCTAAATTCTGTATTGTATCTATCTGTTTCGCCTTTGCAGGGTCTTTTAGCCGTTTTTCATTTGAATGTTCACTTTCTTTGAATAATAGTAATAATCTGTACTGTATATATGAATATATGTATTGAATCATAGTAATATATACTACCTGTATATGTGAATATATGAATATCTGCATTTTACATTCATTTCTCGCTATAGTGTGGTTCGGATTCCACAATGAGCTGTAGGTCCCGTTGCTAAGTAACCAATTGGTTCTTAGCCACGGAAAATAAGTCTAATCCTTCGGGCCAGCCCTCTCTAGGAGAGGTGTTAATCAGCTCAGTGGTCTGGTAGAACTAAGGTATACTTAACTTATCTGCATTTTCCTGAAACTCTTAGGCACAAAGAATATGTTTGAAATTGTCAAGGAACTAGAATCAATGAATCATATACATTTTAACCCGATTTGGACTCCCTGATTTTCAGGAGGTCAAAGATGCATAGAAAATAATGATGACAATGAATGCTTTCACGAAAGGTGAAAGTATAATGTGATTTCGTTTGGTTTTCAGTCTGAATCCGGTAGGCTTTCTCTTGTCATCATAAAGATGATACGCCTGGCTTGGGTCTGGTTGAACCACAGAGAGATTTCACATTCTCAGTTGATTCCTGATCGCCTTCTTGCACATTCTCAATTGATTCCTGCATCCCCTTCTCCTGCCGAGAGCAACTTGATTCGCTGAACAGCAGAAGCACCAATATGCATCAAATGTTTTGCCTCGCTGTTAAACTTCTGCAAAGTTCCAGAGGTCCTTTATTCCTCCTCACGCGGCTGGACTGTGGAACAGCCTCCCTATGTTGGGGATGTCGTGCTGTTGGAACTACTACTTCTTCAGAAGTTCTAGCGAAGATGCAATGCATTGCTACCCTAATGCTATTCTCCTTACGTTTTAATACATTTTTATCTATTTATTAATTTATTTTTTCTTTTTTAGTAAATGGGGTCTCTTCTTTCTGTATTTCCCTTTACTTCCTCTTACTTCTTCCTAATGAACTCCTTAAGATTCTTTGGAAGCTTCAAGAATTTCAAGTCAGTGGCCCCTTTGGTGGGCTTGTTCCATATGAATAGGGTTCATCTTCTGAATAATAAATGATACAGCGTGCTTCTCACTAATGTAAACTCAGTCGTTGCTATTTTTATGTTCATTTATTTCAATATTATCGCTTCTGTGTCATTTTTAACGTTATTAAAGGAATAAATCTGCCTGGGGTATAGTAGGGTTATAAAGAATTATTGTGTGGATTTTTCGTTTTCTGTAAAAGAAAACTATTGTGCCGGCTTTGTCTGTCCGTCCTCACTTTTTTCTGTCCACACTTTTTTTTTGTCTACACTTTTTTCTGTCCACACTTTTTTCTGTCAGCACTTTTTCTGTCCGCCCTCAGATCTTGAAAACTACTGAGGCTAGAGGGCTGCAAATTGGTATGTTGATCATCCACCCTCCAATCATCAAACATACCAAATTGCAGCCTTCTAGCCTCAGTAGTTTTGATTTTATTTAAGGTTAAAGTTAGCCATGATCGTGCTTCTGGCAGTGATATAGGACAGGCCACCACTTCGCCGTGGTTAAAGTTTCATGGGCCGCGGCTCATACAGCATTATACCGAGACCACCGAAAGATAGATCTATTTTCGGTGGCTTTGATTATGCGCTCTACAGAAAACTCGATTGCGCCGAAGGAACTTCGGCTCATTATCTACTTGTTCACTTGTTTCATATCGTGGTTCCAAAGTGTTATTGTAAAGATCTTAAGTTTATTGTTATTGTTGTAATTAAAATGGAGTTGTAGTTGTTTTTTTGTTGTTTTGGACGATTGTAGTTTCATTTCATAACTTTTTATCCCTTGATTCAAGATGTAAGTTTTTTAGGGATTTTTTTTAGCGAGAGAGAGAGAGAGAGAGAGAGAGAGAGAGAGAGAGAGAGAGAGAGAGAGAGAGAGCTCAGGTTTTTGGTACATAATCAAGAGTCTGTGCTTCCTAAGTTTGCTTATACAAGTTGTTAAGAATTTAACAGTGGACGCTTGAATAATAAGCAAACTCTCTCTCTCTCTCTCTCTCTCTCTCTCTCTCTCTCTCTCTCTCTCTCTCTCTCATCAGAAGCTGATGGTGATTCTCTCTCTCTCTCTCATATGCAGAAGCTAATAGCGATACTTCTCTCTCTCTCTCTCTCTCTCTCTCTCTCTCTCTCTCTCTCTCTCTCTCTCTCTCTCTCTCTCTCTCTCATTCATTCATTCATTCATTCATAAGCTACTGGTGATGTGATTCTCTCTCTCTCTCTCTCTCTCTCTCTCTCTCTCTCTCTCTCTCTTCATGCAGAAGCTACTGGTGATTTCTCTCTCTCTCTCTCTCTCTCTCTCTCTCTCTCTCTCTCTCTCTCTCTCTCTCTCTCTCTCTCGTATAATTACCTCTTCCCTCGGGGACTGGAGACTCGCTCCCACCCACACGATACTGCTGATGTCTCTTGTCCATAGTTTCGGGCTTCTGAGGTCAACCGTGGGTCAACCCGCGCAGGTGACCTCGTCTGAGCACTTTAGTGGCACGTCCGAATTAGGGAAAGAGGTCACTTAATTTTATCTCTCAGCATGTTGCATTCGTCTCACTTATTTGTGTCAGTCAGTTTCGTTACTTGAGTTATTCCCTTTTTTCTAGGGTAGATGATGGCTAAATCCCTTTGTTTCTAGGGTAGATGATGGCTTAATCCCTTTTTTTCTAGGGTAGATGATGGCTTAATCGCTTTTTTTCTAGGGTAGATGATGGCCTAATTGCTTTTTTCTAGGGTAGATGATGGCTTAATCTCTTTTTTCTAGGGTAGATGATGGCTTAATCCCTTTTTCTAGGGTAGAAGATGGCTTAATCTCCTTGTTTCTAGGGTAGATGATGGTTTAATCCCTTTTTTTCTAGGTAGATGAAAATGGGTTCTTTATTTTTTCTTTTAAGAAAGGATATCTATTTTACATTCTAAGGTTTCGAGGGCACACTACGAAAAATTGAATAGTAAGAAGTGAGTTTTAAAAAACTCTGTTTCTTTAAATTATTTTAGAGACATTTAAAAATATTTATGACAAAGTTATTCGTAAGCGCTCAGTCTGTCCTTACACTCTTTCACTCTGAAACTCAAGAGGAAAAATTCTCCTCAGGGCTCACTGAACCTGCCAAGTATAAATTCACTTCTTCACTTTTGCGAATCCAGCAGGAAAATCCCCAAGTTCCTTTTTAATTTTCCGTTTTGTTTACCTTTTATCCAAATCAGCCCTGGGTCGAACTAGCTAGGCAGCTCGGCTGCCACACTGTGTTGTATCTGTCGTAATACCCAGTGCCCGAGTCGTAATCTAACCAAGACCCCCTTTTAGCTTTGGGGCATTTCCTGTGTTTACATGACGTCCCTGGAGTGGGCGGGGCTAAGGTTGAGCTTGGCCAATCAGATGTATGGAGACCGTTTCAAAGGATGTTCATTTTAAATGCCTGTGAGTTTTGACTGTTCGCGAATTGATAAATGATATTTTGTATTTTTGTGTTGGTAATGATGCCTAGTCATAATTATTGATTTTTATCCACGTTCTTCAAAGCTCAGAGCTCATAAATGTTTGAGCTTGGTCTTGTCAAAACCGAAAATGTTTACGTGACGAGCTGATGTTTCCACCCAAACAAATTGCGAGCATAAGTTATGCTGGGATGGGTAAACATCGGAGCGTGCACTTGGAGCCGACCCTATGCTTTTCTAGAAGGCTGGAGGAGCGTAGCGGGCATAACTGAGCTTAATTGTTATAATTTTTGATATTTTTACTATTCTCAATGTTGGTACTGTCAGTGCCATTATTATGATTACTGTTTTCACTGCTTCTTCAGCAACTGTGTGGATATTGCCGATTATCATTCTGGGCTGAAATAAAGGACATTATTATTATTATTATTATTATTATTATTATTATTATTATTATTATTATTATTATTATTATTATTATTAATTATTAATTATTTGTTGTATTGTCCCTACTTTGTATATTCCATGTACATATGACCCTGAGCTGAAATAAAGGATATTATTATTATTATTATTATTATTATTATTATTATTATTATTATTATTATTATTATTTTGTTATATTGTCCCTACTTTGTATATTCCATGTATTTGGCCCTGAGCTGAAATAAAGGATCATATTATTATTATTATTATTATTATTATTATTATTATTATTATTATTATTATTATTATTATTATTATTATTATTATTATTATTATTATATTGCTGGTTTCGAATAGATCATTTTTTTGAAGAAAGTCACAATCTCGTGAAAAACAGTGTGTGTTACAAAAATCCTCAATTCTACAGAAAACAGAAAACACTGGCTTCGAAAGCCTTTCCTTTTGTATTCTACATAGTAATATTACAGTTCACTACATAAACTCATAGTTTACTACATAATTGTGAATTTTTATTACATATATACTTTTTATTAGCAATAGGGTTGCAGTGCGGTTATACTTTACGACAGTTGAAGGATGGCAATCCTGCAGACGTATGTGTAAGGATTTGTAGGATTGCAGTGTGATCATATCATGGCGTCTTCGACTGTGCCAGTTGGCACGGGCTCTTGCTCCATGGCAGCCCGTAATAAATCACATTAGCTTGACTCGCTTGGCAAGAGTAGACCTCGGCTTCAAGGGTTCAGGTGTTTTATATTTGATTTTATACTTGGCCAGATAATTGTCACGTTTTAGCTTTCTGTAAAAGAAGACTATTGAGATGGCTTTGGCTGTCCGCCCTCAGGTCTTAAAAACTGCAGAGGCTAGAGGGCTGCAAATTGGTATGTTGGTCATCCACCCTCCAGTCATCAGACATACCAAATTGCAGCCCTCTAGCCCCAGTAGTTTTTATTTTATTTAAGGTTAAAGTTAGCCATAGTCGTGCTTCTGGCAACGGTATAGGACAGGCCACCAACGGCCCGTGGTTAGATTCGTGGGCCGCGGCTCACACAGCATTACACCGAGACCACCGAAAGATAGATCGATGGAATCTCGATGGCCTTAAGGCTCTTTGCAACGTCTCTCGGGGCCCCTAGTTGCAAACCTCTTTCGTTCCTTTTACTGTACCTCCGTTCATATTCTCTGTCTTCCATCTGACTTTCCAACCTCTCTAACAGTTGATTCATAGACCAGCTGCGAGGTTTTCCTCTCGTTACACCTTTCAGACCTTTCTACTCTGTTGCCCCTTTCAGCGCTGAGTGACCTCGTAAGTCCCAGCGCTTTTTGGCCTTTTGGCATAACTCTATATTCAGTTCAGTTCAATTTACCCGATGCTTAACTCCGATGTGGCTTGTGTGTAATTAAATGGGTTCCTTAAGGTCGGTTTCATAAGCATATTGAGTCGAGACGTCGACCTTAGCAGTGGGCGAAAGTACTTAGAAATAACACCCAAACATTATTTTTTTTATTATTATTATTATTATTATTATTATTATTATTATTATTATTATTATTATTATTCAGAAGATGAACCCTATTCATATGGAACAAGCCCACCAAAGGGGCCACTGACTTGAAATTCCAGAAGCTTCCAGAGAATATTAAGGTGTCCATCAGGAAGAAGTAAGAGGAAGTAAAGGGGAATACAGAAAGAAGAGATCCCACTCCTTAAAAAAAGAAAGAAATAAATTAATAAATAGATAAAAAAAAAACGCATCAAAATGCAAGAAGAACCCTATGGAGAATATCAGGGCTCTGGAATTCTCAGGAGAGGTACAAGTGGCAACAGGAGCTTCATCGATTGTGCCCATCAGAACTTCTCAGCTTGGGAGTTCTGATTAGAGAGGGCGAGAAGAATTCTGCCAACGTGGGTTTATAATCATTTTGAAGGGCTTTGTGTAGGATAATTTCCTGGAGACATATATATATATATATATATATTATATATAAATAAAGATAAAATCCACGAAGGATTTTATCTTTATATATTCATCACGTTCCATATTTTCGTGAGTCAGTTATACATACATACATATATATATATATATATATATATATATATATATATATATATATATATATATATATATATATATATATATATTTAGATTCTACTGGTCACTTTTACAGATACATATGTAATTGTAATACCCACAATGCCTTCTTAAGAGGGCATTGTGGCTATTACAATTACACACACATACACACACACACACACACACACACACACACACACACATATATATATATATATATATATATATATAAATATATATATTATCTTATATATATATATATATATATATATATATATATATATATATATATATATATATAAATTTCTGACTCACGTCAGGATCAACCCAGGTCTCTCAGGTGGAAAGCAAGGGCGTTACCCACTGGGCCATACAAGTCTAAAAAGTTGGAACCTGAGAGCAACTGCACCAGGAATTACCTGGGCAAGCTAACTGCTTGCATACCAGCAGTTTTCCCCAACTTCCCCGACTCAGCAATGACCCAATAGACAACATTTCATTCGAATTATCCCTTCTGAGTGAATAAGATAGAAATCATCAACACACAATCACGTGTGGAACAGAAATAAATTTCTGACTCACGTCGGGATCGAACCCAGGTCTCTCAGGTGGAAAGCAAGGGCGTTACCCACTGGGCCATACAAGAGACCTGGGTTCGATCCCGACGTGAGTCAGAAATTTATTTCTGTTCCACACGTGATTGTGTGTTGATGATTTCTATCTTATTCACTCAGAAGGGATAATTCGAATGAAATGTTGTCTATTGGGTCATTGCTGAGTCGGGAAGTTGGGGAAAACTTCGCTGGTATGCAAGCAGTTAGCTTGCCCAGGTAATTCTTTGGGTGCAGTTGCTCTCAGGTTCCAACTTCTTTAGACTTGTATGGCCCAGTGGTAACGCCCTTGCTTTCCACCTGAGAGACCTGGGTTCTGATCCCGACGTGAGTCAGAAATTTATTTCTGTTCCACACGTGATTGTGTGTTGATGATTTCTATATATATATATATATATATATATATATATATATATATATATATATATATATATATATATATATATACATACATACATACATACATACATACATACATACACACACGCGTTGTATCAATGCTCACCAGTACGGACATAAACAAAAACACATAACGCTCCCCAACAACAAAAGCGCACGAATTCCGCGAACTCGCCGTGAGCAACGCGAGCGACGAGATTCCGCTCTGGGAAAAATCTACGACACAGCGGATACGAAATCCGCTGGCAGCTGCTGTCGTACCACGGCAGCCGCGGCAGATAACAGCCGCTGACGTCCGGTCATCCGGATCCGTCAAAAATAAAATAGGAAGACTTGACCGTTCGGTTTGACGGAAGTGTGACGCGCCATTGTCTGAATGAATCATTCAACTTCCGTTTGGGTTCGTAATATGTTATCGTCAACTCGTCTGCAGTCTTCCTCGTTCAGTCGTCTCGACATACGAATTATTTACACGTGTTTGCATACACAGACTCATAGAAACAGACATATTCAAACTATTGTGTATATATATACACACACACACACTGCTGATATCCTTATTATTTTTTTTTTTTACCTTAAACTTGGCTTCATCGCTACCGGAAACCTCTAATTAAATATTTGACATCAGATACGTCCTCATCTTCTGAATAATAATAATAATAATAATAATAATAATAATAATAATAATAATAATAATAATAATAATAATAATAAAAGTATTTAATCGGGACTGCATTCCAATTCTACAGCAACAGGTTTAGCCTGATTGTCATCTATAGAATTTTGACTTAATCATTTTTCAGATTTGAGATATGTGTATAAGTACATTTTTTTTTTGTGGTATTTGCTTATTCTTTCATTATATTTACTATGTCTTTTTTTCCGTTTCGTGCACAGACCCTTATTCTGTGATGAGGTTGCTTTTGTGGTTTTACCATGTTGATGTTTGCTCTTAATGAAACTATATACTATAGAATAGAATTTAGGCCAGAGGTCAAGCGTTGGGACCTATGAGGTCATTCAGCGCTGTAACGGAAATTGACAGTTAAAGGTTTGAAAGGTGTGCCAGGAAGAAAACGTCATAGTTGCACTATGAATCAATTGTTAGGAGAGGATTGAGGAAAGTAAGATGGAAGGAAGAATATGAACGGAGGTACAGTAAAAGGAGTGAAAGGGGTTGCAGCTAGGGGATGATATTCTAAAGAAACAGCGTTGAGTAAATTATGGTTCTTAATGATTTTTCTTTCCTTGTGTGCTTTATGAAATAATAGAGTCCTTATAATAATACCATGATGTAAACGTTTAATGAATTAATACTTAAAATTTGTGGGGGTATTCGGCAGGAAAAGCTTTACAGGCCATTTGGTGATTGTCCACACTCCATCTGTGGAAGCCCCGAAGTTACTGTTTTGTATAATTCCGCTCACCAACAGGGGAACCCGACGCAAATAAACAAACCCAGCCTAAAATATAACAAACCTTTTCTCGGGTGAGGGAGGGGAGCGGCGGTGGGGGTTTTAGGTAGAATATCGTGGCTTCTTTCTGTATTTCCCTTTGCCTTCTCTGACTTCCTAATGAGCGCCATATTCTGTGG
The DNA here is from genome assembly GCF_040412425.1 of Macrobrachium rosenbergii. Taxonomy (NCBI): domain Eukaryota; kingdom Metazoa; phylum Arthropoda; class Malacostraca; order Decapoda; family Palaemonidae; genus Macrobrachium; species Macrobrachium rosenbergii. The sequence continues at coordinate 47,746,940 of NC_089766.1, forward strand.
AAGTTTGAATTTCAAGTCAGTGGCCCCTTTGGTGCGTTTGTTCCTTATGAGTAGGTTTCATCTTCTGAATAATAATAATAATAGATCACATATTATTATTGGTCTTTCATACTACCCCCTTCAGCAAAGATCATAACTACACCTTCTCACAGAGGAACGCCAGTTCAGTAGAGAGGTTAATCAATTGCTCAGAGAGGAGGAAGAACAGAACAGGACTTATTCTAACAGAAGGGTTGAAGTTTGATGTAGCCCAGTCTGGAAAATATTGTCTAGAATCATGCAGGAACCTTACATTTTTCCTGACAGTGTCTGTTACGGTTTCGTCTGTGAAGTTCCACCTCTCAGAAGTCCACCTCTCGTTCTGTTGGATTTTCTAGGCTGCTGAGGTTAAGTGGCAAGTTGTCCAATTTCATGTCTGGGATACTTTCATTCGTGCATGCGTGAGGAGACAATACCAGTCGCTGGCGACTTAAGACAGTCTTGGAATGCTATGACTCGCTTGTATAGTTACTGGTAGACTACCATTGAAAGAAAATTAGCAAAAAAAAAAAAAAACTCTATGTTAATGCAAAGGCGAAGGATGGACAAGTTTCCTGTTGTGTCGACGAGCCAGTAGCGAGTGGGTCCTGCCTGCGATGAGCCCGTGTGGCGTCATTGTTTTCTGGGCGACCTGCCTTAAGTGGGCCCTGGTCTGAACAAGAACCCACTGAACGCCGACCCCCCCATCCCCCTTGCATTAGGTCCCGGAACCAGTGTAAATGGTACAGACACTCCCACGACGGACTTTGACGTCGCTGGCTAAGCAACAACATGATCCGGTGATGTCAGGCTACCCAGTGACTCAGAAATAAGTTCCTACAATTCTTCAGTCCTCAAATTACCAAGTTTGACGCAACAGGAAAACAATTCTGGTCTCTGGGAATTCAGAATCTTATACTGGACGTTGATGCGTGTGGAGGTGTATACCCTGTAAGGAGCTAGTGCCGTCAGTGCACCTCACGTGGTGCACTGTAGGCATTACTTAAAGGGTCTTTGCAGCGTCCCTTCCTTAGGCAACCTAGCTGCAACCTCTTTCATTCCTATGACTGTACCTGTGTTCATATTCTCCTCTTGCCATCTGACTCTCCACCCTCTCTAACAATTGTTTCATAGTGCAACTGCTTTGAGGTTTTCCTCCTGTTACACCTTTCAGACCATCTTAATGTTAATTCCTCTTTCAGCGCCGAATAACCTCATAGGTCCCAGCGCTTGGCCTTTGGCCTAAATTCTATATTCTGTTCTGTTCTTGTGGAGATGTTGACCCAAATGGTATTTTCCCTATAATTTCAAGTGTTCTTTACTTAGCTCCAAAATGTTCTATTATTCGTCATTTCCCTTTCTTATTCAAATATTGAGCTTAAAATCTTTACGGACAGTCAACACACTGTAAACTAAAGATGGCTTCAAAGGGAATAGGAAAAGGTGATGAATAAACAGAGGGAACAGAAAATAAAACCGATAATTCAGGGAATGTCAGCAGGAATGAATTTTTTCCTCGCGTAAACATTCCTACAGCTGCATTAGGGAGACTAATTCGCATTTAGCTGTATATTATTATTATTATTATTATTATTATTATTATTATTATTATTATTATTATTATTATTTCATGATATGAAACCTATTCACATGGAACAAGCACACCAAAGGGGCCACTGACTTGAAATTCAAGCTTCCAAAAAATGTTGGTTTCTACCTCCCACCGCAGACCCCACACTGCAGCAGGAACTGATCATGATGCAGAGCCAGCGACTTTTCCATTGCCCTGGGAGAGGTGCGAACTCGCGACATCTGAGTGGCATACCACGACACTAACCAATATTACCATCGGACCAATTTAATGGCCATAATAGGTATTCCAGCAGACTGAACAGTATTAATTGAGTAGTATTCGACCTGATACTAGAAAACAGAAGACTGTGTGCTCTAACAGCTTACCTATACTGTTGCAGAATTCTTTTTTTTTTTTTTTTGCATACTTAGGTTCTTTGCAACGTCCCTCCGGTCCCTAGCTGCAACCCCTTTTTATTCCTTTTGTTGTACCTCCGTTCATATTCCATTCCATCTTACTTTCCACCTTCTAACAGTTGATTCAAAGCAGCTGCGAGGTTTTCCTCCTGTTACACCTTCCAAACCTTTCTCCTCTCAATTTCACTTTCAGCGCTGAAAGGTCCCAGATCTTGGGTTTTTTGGGCAAAATACTACTATGTTCTAATTCCCGTATTTTCCAGTAAAGCTTTTGGATATCTGTTGGCGAAAAGTCTGAAATCCTGTCCTGGAAGCAGTTGTTTGTGCCGTTTCCAGTGAATCTGATATTGTTCAATTTGTGGCTTAAGTTTTGTTAGTAGATAAACGTCTCGGGTGTATAAGTGACAAAACTCCGTATATATTTGACAGTTAATTAGCTCCAAGAATAAATCAACGTAAATATTCAGTTAGAACTGGTCAAAAGATTGATGCTGTGTTAAGTGCACATAAGTGAAAAGCTACATAAAATAGATTTTCAGTGTAGTGTAATGACAAATGAAGATACTAATTTAAAACGAGGACTTTATACTCCTGGCCCCATTCTTCACAAGTTGTTTGGAAAAGAAACCACAGTGTCTTAATATTCCTCGTTATGCTGGTCCCCTGGTATGGTGGGTAGTGTCGTGGCATGTCACTCGGATGTCGCGGGTTTGCATCTCGTGAAAAATCACTGGCTCTGTACCATGATCGGTTACTGCCGCAGTGTGGGGTCTGCGGTGGTAGGTTGAAGCCAGCATTCATTGGAAGCTTGAAGAATTTCAAGTCAGTGGCCCCTTTGATGTGCTTGTTCGGTGTGAATAGGTTTCGTCTAATGAAATAATAACAATAATGATAATAATGTTCTTTGTCTCGTCTTGGTATAGGCTACATATATCCATTACCTGACTTATTCCTACACAGTTGTTCCTTACCTGAAGAGTAACCTCAAACGTGAATGACAGTTGTATGCGTTGAAATGATTATACAGACGCTACCCTACTTACGAACATTCAACTTACGAACAAACGGGATTGCAACTCAAGATTGTGTCCAGAGCGCTCCCTTGCCACCCATAAGCTCAAATTTTGTTCTGCACGCCTTTTCTGTACACGCAGTACTGTATTTACAGTGTATTGTGTTTTGGGATGAAAAAATTTACAGTAGGCTACTGTGTTGATTTTCTATCATGCTGCACTTTGTATACTCATTGAATCTTAGTTGCTGTTTATGAATTCGAGTGTTTGTAATCTACTATTTTCATTGCATATATAGTTTGCTTGAAAATTTCTCGCCTTCTGTTGCGTCACTATCCTTGTGGCCATATATGCATTTGTAAATATACTCTATGTTGTATATCATGATAAAAGTTTTAATTATATATATATATATATATATATATATATATATATATATATATATAGTGTATATCAACTGGTAACCCTTCTCTCTCTCTCTCTCTCTCTCTCTCTCTCTCTCTCTCTCTCTCTCTCTCTCTCTCTCACACACACACACACACACACACACACACACACACACACACACACACACAGGCACACGCGCGCCCGCCTTGCTAATTGATAACCATGTGTATGTGTGTGTTATTAGATGATAAACCTAATTTTTTTTTTTTTTTTTACAAGACCAGTTTACAGGTTGGTACAATTTTGATATTTTCAGATATGTATAATCAAGGTTTTTTCTTTATTAAATGTAACCTTTTTTGGTAGAATTCTACCACTAATAATAATAATAATAATAATAATAATAATAATATATTTCTCTGTCACAATAATAAAGGTTGCTGTATGGTCCTTTTTGTTATACTCTAGTTATTAGTTACATTTTTCATCAAATGTGAAGGAAATTTGATTTGTAAGGACTTAGTGGCCCGGTGATTATATAGCCCAAAAAGTCATGACATTGCTCTAATTTCAAAGTCGCAAGTTCACAGAAACAAAAATAAATTGTAGATATCTCTTGTGTGTATAATAATTTCGAATAAAATTTCATATTATTCACCTGTTTGCTAATTCTTATCCCCCAGTCTTGTGTCTTACTCCTCCAGAATAACGGGTTGTCTAACGATATTTGAGTGTATATTACTAATTGGCAACTTTTTGATACTATTAAGAATTATGTGAATAAATGGTTGTATGGTTGTAATGGACGTATGTAGTATTAATAGTAAATTTAGATAAAGATCAGATAATTTGATGCAAATATAACTTGTCTAATCAAGTGCTGAATGAAACTATACAAAAAACACGCATTTGTTGACGCTAAACAAAAGGTGCAGAATTTGATTCTCTTGTAAGGTATGTGTTAAATATATTCCCCTGGGGTAGCGTTTTGTACTTTTGCATAGAAATTTATCTTCAGGAATCATACTTTTCGGTTATTCCTGAATGATCGTGATGGACTTGTGTCATTTCCTGACTTCGTGTCTTGGTAAAAACTTAAATAAAATGATTTGAATGTGTTATTTTGCATGTTAGACCTTAGTGTAATAAAAAGCTTGAATTTTAATGTTTTTCATTTATAAATAACTGAGGCCACAATAGCATTTAAGACTGACGTGAAATTTTACAAGTATTTTGATAAGCAAGCTTCCATTATCTAGTGTTTAAGATGTCATTTCAGATGTCATAGTTAAGTTATAAGGGGTCGGGAAACTTGTGTTGTTGCCAGAATGCACTCTGAAATAAGCGGGCATTATCCCATACCCATTGATTGTCAACACTTGTAAATCATTGCAGGCGTTTATTTTAGACTCTCTTTATCATAATCTTAAAGATAATGATTTGCGTTGTCGCTTAAAGCAGTCAAAAACCCGTTTTTAATGAAGGCATGCGAGAAATTAGTGACCCAAAGCAAATTGGTGGAGTCCCCCCAAAACGCCATCCAGCAAACCCGTTTTCAATGGAGGACGTCGGAAGTTCATTCTCTGTCGCATTTCCCTTATTTACGGCCTAAATGCTTGATTTCCCGCGGCGTATCTGCGTTAATAAGACGGCCCGGGACGCCCTCGAGACCACCTCGCCGCAATCAAGGCGGAAGGAGCGGGCGTGAGGGCGTGGGGCGGCGGTGACAGTGGCAGCCACTCAGGAAACGCCTTTCCACCAAAACAAAAAGGACGCCATCGGCGACTGTGGACCAGCATAAGTGCATTTTATGATTGTCGGGAATATCGGCCCGTTTTAGCCGCTCTGCGAAGTAAGTTCGACTCCTGGCCGGGCCGTTGGGACGCCCGTCAACGGCCGCAGTGTCCAGGGTGGTTTTTCGGGGCCGATTTTCGGAAATAGGGGGAAATTGTGCGGGGTCGGGGGCACCCTATGTTGAGTGGAAAGTATCGGGGTCAGTGCTTTCAACGTTCGGGGGAGATCGCGCGTCGCTTTTTTCGGCCTTTTGGCGGGTTAGACGTCTTGCTGGTGCCGCTCCTCCGCTTTTGAAAAGTGCGTCTCGGGTGACTGCAGTGGATGCAGGACGTCCCGCAGCATATGCAGGCTTGTGGGAGCCCGCGTTGCCGAATTTGCAGGCTAGCCGTAGGCCAGGACCCGCTCATGTAAATGCCTCTCAAATATATAAATGTTTTCACGTGTAAAGTTTTTATATGTATCATTTTTCATTTTATTTGTATATATGCCCGCCATTTTAATGCATTTTCATTTTAATTTATATATATACCATTTTTATGTATCTAATTTTCATTATTTTAGGTTTACATATAACATTTTTGCATGTACCATTTCTACATAGAAAAGTTTTGAGCTGCTACTAAGCTCTACCTAAATTTTTCATATAGCATTTTTATATATACATTTTAATATAACTTTTTATATATACCATTTTTATTTTTTATCATTTTATCGAGCGGGTCCTGCTGTAGGCACGCTAGTGGAAATGTGCTCCGTACTATTAGCAAATGGTTAATAATATAATAACTACATATTTTTCATCCTCGTCATTAGTCATCATTCACAGATTAGCCATAGGTCTTTTTACCCCTTTTCATATGATTTTATATATTTTTAGATTTTTTTTATGAAATTCTTTTTAAACTTCTTTATTTTTAGTTTTCTGTTTAAATCTACTACGGCACCAATAACCTAAGATGTGTGACGCCAGTTTTAAGAGACTTAATCGATCAAGCAATCATTTTTAGATTTTTCTATTTAAATCTATTACGGCGTCGATAACCTAAGATGATGTGACGGCAGTGTAACAGACATAATCAGTCAATCAATCAGTCTGCGTATTTAAGCCCAAGCCTGTAACTCGTTTCGTACAGTCTGCCCGACCTGCAAATTATATTTAAAATAAAATTTTTTTAGCGAGTAGCTTAGTTATGTTGAATATTTTTAGCATGTTAGACCGTTTTAACTGATTAAATTTCAGAAATTGTTTTAGGAACTCCATTAATTAATGTTAAGTTGAAGTTTATATCAAATTTTGAAATAACATTTTTTTTAGCAAGTAGCTTAGGTATGTAAAATATTTTTGGATATTAGACTGCTTAACCAATTAAATTTCAGATGTTTTAGCAACCCCATTAATGAATGTTGAGCCAAAGTTGAGGGGTAGGCTATATAGGGGTCCTGGTCGTTTCGGCCGTAACGTCCAAATGACTGAAATGTGTGTATATAATACTTTGATCCCCTAGGGGCTAACGACCAAAATGTGTGTATATAATACTTTGATCCCCTAGGGGCTAGTACTAAACACGGCGTTCCAAGGAGCTTCCGCCATGTCCTACGACCTAAAGTTGTGGCGGCCTAGCAGGCTCACGGCCGAAAATAATACGGCCTAATCGTCCCGAACTCGGCTGTAGTGACCTGCATCATCCTGTCCTTGTTATCAGATTAAATCTAGTTACGTCTGACAAGGCCTGACTTAAGCTGTGACTAGGCTAACCTCAGTATTTAATGTTCGCCAAGGGAAGAATTAAATGTTGGTGTATTATTGTGGGAATGACTTGATCACTCTCGTTTTGTTTCTAATTTTAACTTTTTTTTTTTTATGGGGCAAGCAAAAAGATTTTTTGTTGTTGTGCGGTAATCAAATGGATTTTGCCGAGCTGAGAGTTGCGGCGAGTGCTGTGTTTTCAGTATTTCCGATGCCATGTTATTTAACCCCTAAAAAACAAATTAGCTGGATTTTTTGTAGTTTTGTTTAGGACTGTATTTTTATACATACCAGACATTAAATTCCCCTGTCCTAAAATTAAAAAATAAATTACCCCCTCGAAAAATGGTAAAATTTAAAGTTATTTTCGTTTTAAAATCTTATAGATTATGCTAATTATTTTGAAAACTTGTAAATACGGTGAACCCCCCGTATTCGCGGGGGATGCGTCCCACAACCCCCCCGTGAATAGCTAAAATCCGCGAATACTTAGAACCCCTCTAAAAACACTTAGAACTGCCCATTTTGATAGCTTAAACCAAGAAAAACCTTGTAAAAATGCTTATACCTGAGTATTTTAATAATTTTATCACAAAAAGTGCATTTATTCATGAAAATTACATGAAAATACAGTAATTAGTGAATATTTCTCTGTGAAAAATATCGCGAATGAACGAATTTTCTGCGAAAAATGGCTAGATATGTTCCACAGAGAAACCCGCGAATGCGTGAGTCCGCGTACCACGAGAACGCGAATACGGGGGGTTTACTGTGCGTCTTTCCAACTGAACCTTGAGTTACTGTATTATTGAAAATGCTGAATTAAATATGAGCGAGCTGTACTTCTATTTTGTCCTAATTCACCGTCGTCTGTCAGCGTAAATCATGGGCAATACGCAAAAGCAACTTCTATTGAGTGATAACAATCGTGCCTTAAAGAACTTGGCATGGTTAGCTGTGCTTTTAACACCAGTTTCATTACAAATGGTGACGTCTGAGGTGGTTGGCGTTTTATTACTTACTCAGGAAATATTCAAATTTGTTTTGTCATTTTGAAAGATAGGTTTTGGTATGAAGGAATATGACGGATAATTTACATGCAACAATGTGTTCATTAACTGTGAAAAGTGGGGTTGATGTCAGCTAAGTAGGGTTAAGTGGCAACCTTGCAACTTGCAGCTAAATAGTTAGGAACAAAGTACTTGGGAGAATACCTTTGGTACAGCAGCCCTTACTATACAAAGGTATGAAAACTCAAAGACATTAAATAAAAACTTAAGATATCTGTGTATTCAAAAAGTCATGACATGGAAGAAACTGATACATTAATGTGTCCCACCGGGATGGATCAAATGAGCTCTAGTTGTAGTTCTTCAAAACGGGTAAAAAATGTGCTGAAGTTTCTCTGGCGCAGTCGAGTTTTCTATACAGCCGCTACAGCGTATAATCAAGGCCACCGAAAATAGATCTATCTTTCGGTTGTCTCGTTATCAACATACCAATTCGCAGCTCGCTAGCCATCAGTAGTTTTTAAGATCCGAGGGCGGACAGAAAAAGTGCCGAGAGAAAAAAGTGCGGACGGACAGACAAAGCCGGCACAATAGCTTTCTTTACAGAAAACTAAAAGCTAAATCTGGCTGAAAATGAACAGGACATGGTGTGTAGTCACCTTTATACAGCTGTTGTTTACTCTTGTAAAATTGTTTAGTAATATTTCCGAAATGAAGTGACTTGCAAAGCCAGGAGTTTGAAATACCATGTTGTTCTGTTCAGGGTTATAAATTCCAATTGATATACTGTTCAATCTGGGCCATTCATGTGTGCATTGTTACGGAAAGCTGCTTTTTTTGAGCATGTGGTTGTAGCTATAAGTGGCGAGGATTACGGTAAAACCTCGTTAATCCAAACCCTATCGGACCAGAATCCCAGGTAATCCAAACAGATTCTGAATCTGCAGATGTTTAAGTTGGATTTCACTGCAGCTACCAAAAAAAGTATGGTGTGCAATATGAAATAAATGACTTTCAGCATACGAACGTTGAGGATTATCTATACATATGAAAATACTATTTACAGGCATATTATGTGAATAAAATTACTCTATTATAAAAGTTCAGGTAGGCTAAGAAGAGTAAAAGGTTAACTCATGCATTCTTAATTGCTAAACCAAGCCCAAAATATGGTATACTTGTTAACAGCTCTTAAAAAAAAATCGTACAATATGAAGGCATGCGTAGCCCTCTCATCACAAAGGAGATGCGTTCCGGACGGCCGTTTGTGTTTCGAATTGTTTGTAAGTTTTGGTTACTGTACTCTTCTTGCCTATTTAAGTAAAGTATGATATAAAATCAATAAATTAATAAGAACTTAATAGATAAAATGTATGAAAATGCAAGAAGCATAGTATTAGGGTGGTAATGCATTGCATTTTCGCTTGAATTTGACAAGTTTAGTGGGACTGGAAAGGTTTCCATTTTGATACAGATTGCTTGCCTGGTGACCTACTGCCGTTTATTTGCTTGTGTAGATGGTAAAAACAGTAAAAAAAAGAAATTTAACATGTAAATTTCTTTTGTTGTAGGGGTCATTGAATAATACTCGTAATTTCTGTGAGAAAGTCTGGATTATATCAAGGTGAGGTTAAAAAAGCCATTGATTAATACTTCAACTTTTTCCTTACAGTTGTCATGTGGCATTATTCACTTGTTTCCAGTTTCTGTGCTGAAGTGCATTTTATTATTTACTTTTTTGAAATGCTCTTTGCTGGAAGACAGTAAAACCTCAAAGATAAAGATTCTTTAGTTGGATCAGGCTATGAAGTAATTGATGCTCAGTACAGGCAGTCCCCAGTTTACGAAGGGGGTTCAGTTCTTACGCCGCGTCGTAAACCGAAAAATTGTCGACAATCGTCAAAAATCCTAAGAAAACCTTACTTTTAATGCTCTGGGTGTATTGAAAACGATGTAAACTGCATTTTTATAGAGTTTTTCATAAAAAAAAACTCAAAATTTTGATTATTCTGCCGTTTTGGAGCCATATTTCTTCCATCAGATCGGCATACGACGCGTCGTAACCCTGGAACATGCGTCGTAAACCGGGAAATAATTTCTGAAGAATATATCTGAAAAGCGTCGTAACCTCAGAACGTCGCAAGGCCGGACCCGTCGTAAACCGGGGACTGCCTGTGTTTGAAAACGGGGAAGTTGCACGGTGATTCTAGCGATGTTGGAGAAGACGCATCAGGTCAGCCAACCTCATAACTTAGGGACAGCAGTGGGGATGAAGTAAAGATAACATTATAGTCCTTGCTTCCTTGAATTCTGTAGGCTTTTTAGACAGAGTGTGCATTAGCCGGGTGAATTGCAATGTTAGGCTGAGGTTTAGGCAGGCTAGCCTAGGCTAGGGGTCACTCCATTCCCCTGTAAGGGTTGCGCCCTCACCTCCTTTCTGATGGTATGAGGGAGTCTCTCGGAGAGCTTACTGTATTAAGTCCTATGCGTCGCTTTGATGGATGCTCGTGCATATTAATATTTTCATGAATTTCCTTTGTCGTGTGTGTTTATGATAAGATGGAGATGTGTTGTTTTGACACCATACAACTGATTAGAATACTAACTTACCAAGAATTAACTTGGTTGGAATTCATAATGGCCTTCTGGTATTATACAGTAATCAAAGCATATTTAAAACTTTTGTATGCTATGAAATAAAGTTTAATAACTTTATAGTTCTTAGTTTTGGATACAGAATCTTCATTTCACTTTTAGGTTCTTCTGTCCGCCCTCAGATCTTTAAAACTGCTGAGGCTAGAGGGCTGCAAATTGGTATGTTGATCATCCATCCTCCAGTCATCAAACATATCAAATTGCAGCCCTCTAGCCTCAGTAGCTTTAATTTTTTTTAAGGTTAAAGTTAGTCGTGATCGTGCAGCTGGCGCCACTGTAGGTGCCAACAACAGGCCACCACTGGGCTGTGGCTGAAAGTTTCATATGGCATTATACACTGTACAGAAAACTCAGTTGTGCCGAAGTTTCTTCGGCACATTTTTCACTTGTTTTATTTTGTATTTAAACAATCCTTTAGTAATAGTTGGAGGAGGTTCTGTGATTTTCTTGTTAACTGTAAAAAAGACTGCATGTTGTAGCTTCTGTTACAGGAGTAATATATATTGTAAGATGGACACGCAAAGATGATTAGATTTGCCCTGTTTAGTGGTGAATACTTGACAGTACAGATGGATAAAAATGGAATTTGTTCTGTGAAGTTATGCTAAAGTGGTCCACCCGCCTATTTGCGGTTCCGGATTTGCGGCTTCACCTATTTTGTGGATTTCTCTGAAAATTTGCTTATTCGCAGTATTTTTCATAGAGAAATAAGTATTCACAAATAACTGTGTTTTCAGATTTTCGTGACTAGATGCACTTTTTGTGATAAAACTGTTAAAATATTCAGGTAGAAGGATTTTTAGAGGTTTTTTTGGTGTTTTGAACTATCAAAATAGGCAGTTATAAGCATTTTTCAAGGGGTTTGTAAGTATTTGCGGATTTAGCTGTTCGTGGGGCGCAGTGGTACGCATCCCCCGCAAATACCAGGGGTCGACCGTATACATTTATTATGTACAATAGAAATATACTAGATATTGAAATGAATCATCGATGTATGTTCCATTGGGTTTCTTAGCGATTTTGCATTGGTAGAAGTATTAAGGGTCTTGTTTTTTCAATGCACCTCTCATGAATTTTTCCTGTTCACAGTGTCTGAAATAGAGGTTTAGCCATGGTAGAAGTGAAGATTCTTTAGGAAGATTTTGAAGGAACTTGCAAATTATTCTATTGTAGTGTACAATTTGTGTAAAATTACTTAATCTTAGTGGGTTACGTTGACTTGGCGAGTTGTCTTTACTGAAACGTTTTCTTCAATTTCCAGAACCCCAAGAGATCGCGACAAAATGAACCCGTCTCTCCAACTCATTTGTTTGTCAAGCAGTTCGCCAGCGTTACTGATCAAGTGAGTCGTTACGTCGGTTCTTCGAAGGTGCCTCGTCCCCTACTGTCTCCGCCATGGACGCAACACAGCAGACGCAAACGCAGCCCCAACCGCAGCAGCAGCCTCAGGTACAGCAAGGAACAGCCCAGGCCCAACAGCAGCAGGTCCAGCCCCAACTCGAGCCCGTGCAGGTGCAGGCGCAGACCCAGACGCAGGTCCAAGTCCAGGCCCACGCCCAGTTCATCCAGAAGGGGTCGCCCGTCCAGATGACGGTGCCGGTGGTCCAGCTGCAGGTGCCCGTCACCCAGGCCACGGTCGAGCTGCCCCAGCCCGTGGCGGCGCAGATCGGCATGTGGATCCAGGCGACGGAGAAGCCGTACGAGTGCGAGGAGTGCGGGAGGCGCTTCGCCCAGGAGAGCCACCTGAACAACCACATCGTCTGGCACCGCAAGGAGAAGCGCTTCGAGTGCGAGATGTGCAACAAGCGCTTCACCATGGAGAGCCACCTGGACAGCCACATGGTCGTGCACAGCGCCGAGAAGAACTTCAAGTGCGAGATGTGCGACAAGTGCTTCATCATGGAGAGCCACCTGAACGGCCACAAGCTGGTCCACGCCCAGGACAAGAAGTTCGAGTGCGAGCTGTGCGACAAGAGGTTCACGATGGAGCAGCACCTCCGGAGCCACATGCTCGTGCACATCAAGGAGAAGAAGTTCATGTGCATGAAGTGCGGCAAGCGGTTTGCCCAGCGGAGCCACCTCAACAGCCACATGCACTCGCACAACGTCGAGAAGCGCTTCGAGTGCGCCGCGTGCGGCAAGCGCTTCGCCCTGGAGAGCCACCTCAACAGCCACAGCGTCATCCACACCATGGAGAAGCGCTTCGAGTGCCCCACGTGCAGCAAGCGCTTCTTCACCGAGGTCCACATGAACGCGCACGTGCACGTGCACAGCGTCGAGAAGAAGTTCGAGTGCGGCATCTGCGGCAAGCGCTTCACCATGGAGAGCCACCTGGGCAGCCACATGGTCGTCCACAGCGAAAAAAAATTTGAGTGCGAGGTCTGTGGCAAGCGGTACACACGGATAGCCCACCTGAACAGCCACAGGTTCGTGCACAGTGAGGAGAAGCGTTACGAGTGTGGCGTGTGTCGGAAGCGGTTCTCCCAGAAGAGCCACCTGAGCAGCCACATGGTGGTGCACACGGAGGAGAAGCGGTTCGAGTGCGAGGAGTGCGGGAAACGGTTCAACCAGGAGATCCACCTGAACAGTCACATGTACGTCCACAGTGCCGAGAGGAAGTTCGAGCACCAGGAGTGGAGCAGGATCGCGCAGGTCAACCACATCAACGGGCACAAGTTCGTGCACGCCGACATGAAGAGGTTCGAGTGCGAGGAGTGCGGGAAGCGCTTCTCCATGGAGAGCCACTTGAACAGTCACAAGTTTGTCCACACCCAGGAGAAAAGCTACGCCTGCGAGGAGTGCGGCAAGAGGTTTAGGCAGGAGAGCCACCTCAACAGCCACAGGTTCGTTCACAGTGAGAAGAAACGATTCGAGTGCCCGGACTGCGGGAAGCGGTTCACGCAGGAAAGCCACCTCAATAGCCATAGATTTGTACATAGTGAGAGAAAGGGCATTGCCTACGAGGAATACCTGAAACAGCAAGCCATACCGGTCGTGCCTCAAAAAACCACAGTACAGATACCGGTCGTGCCTCAAAAAAGTACAGTTAACGGCCACAGCAGCCAAGTGCAGGTGCCCGTCGTCGCGGGCGACAAAAAGCCCGAGCACAACGAGGGCGTGAGACATTTTGGCCAGCAGACGTACCAGCCATCCTATGCCTATGCCCAGTGGGAGCAGGTGCGACCCCTGTGGCCGTTGTAGTCGAATGTCACTTTAGTTTTGTATGAAAAGTGATCTGTACACAGTTAGTGGTAGCTTCAATTAGCCATATACAATTGCTAATGCTAATTGTTCCGCGCCCTCCGCGGGCACCGTATGATCCTAGATTTGTAATTGTGACTTAACCTATTTACTATAGGTCCATGCTATTTTTAGTAGTAATGCTTGTTTAGTTTTTTCCTTGGGGGGTGGGGGAGGGGGGGGTCGGGTGGGTGAATGTGGGACAGATATTTTTTTTTTTTTTTTTTTTTAGATGGTATGGGAAATAATGTAATACAGTATTTTAAATAGGAAAATTTCACCTCTCAAAATTTCATATCTTCAACCTCTGTTTTGCAAACAATTTTTATTTTTTTCAATCTCAGAATTCTTTGTATATTATTGTTCTGAGTTATTGTATTGTTTTATCCGCGCAGGATAAACGGTAACATTTCCTTATGCAAGCACGTCAGGTAATGAATGGAAGTACCAGCGTTTCTCCAGTGTATTTACCCTGCAGTTTCTTGACTACAATGTCTGTGTAAGTCGTTTTGTAGGAAAATGAGAAGAGGTGGGAGGTCTGTTCAGGATAATGGTTTGCTTCGTAACGTTGTTAAGTAATGAAGGCGTCACTTCGTGTTTTTGTTGAAATGGGAAGTGGCCCGCCAGTGATATTGCATTTCATAATAGTTTTTCGTTCGGTTGCATGTGGGTTTGTTTGCTTGTAGAAATGGAAGGAACATGGAAAGCAAATGTCGGCGACACAAATTACATGAGAGAGGCACTGTATGTGATTTTGTAAGTTTTTGTGATAGGGAAGAATTCCTGTCTATGTTTCTGCACTGAGTTTGCAGTGGAACCTTGCAATGGCCTGCGACAAAGCGTCAACTCATTGGAAAATCTTTATGGCCTGCATGAAGAGTTACTAATATCTCATTTGTTGGGAATTGATTACTTTTTTAATTTAAAAACCTGAAATTTTAGATTTTAAGAATATTTAATTATTATTATTATTATTATTTATTATTATAATTATTATTATTATTATTATTATTATTATTATTCAGTAGATGAAACCCATTCATGTGGAACACGCCCACCAAAGGGGCCACTGACTTCAAACTTATTAAAAAAGAAAAAAGAGCATTAATAAATAGATAGAAATGTACAGTATTAATAAATTCGTAGCTTTTTTGTGGCACCCATAAGAACATAATTGAAATAACTCATTGACTTTCTGGTCTGTGTGAATATGGAGCAGATAAAATTTTAACCATAAACTAACTGGACAAACTTTGCCTCTAAGCATTCTCATGCGCGTAGACGGCCATACTCGCAGTCTTGTACGTGATTCTGCCGTTTTCACTTTCTTTAGACGAGCGCTGTTTACAAGAGTGAATTAAGAACCTTGACAGTATGAACTACTGACTTGTAAATCATTTCAGTAACGTGTAGTCTTGTTTGAGTTCTTAGATTGGTAACCTTTTCTTAAAAATCATAATTCAGTTTGTTAATCCACGGAGGTCTTTTTTCCGTTTCATGTACATCGTCAGTCTTTTAAATTGTACCTGTTAGATTTGTAGGATGAGTTTTTAATGTAGTGTGTTATTGCCAGTGACGATACTTGGCCGTTGATCTGAAATGGCACATTAAAGGTGGCTGACAAACCTCTATGAAATGGCCTTTGGCAAATTTTTTACATGCTTGGGAACTCCAGGTTTAATTGTATTTTCAGCTTGTCAGTCTATGTGTGTGCCAATTTTTTTATTTTATTTTAAATTCGTATTAATTTAGTTTTCATCTTTACTGTTTCCGCACTTGGTATTTGTGATGTTTAACAAGAACAATTCATACGTATATACTTATTTGTACAGCAAGACTAGACTCCTTTATCCTGAGAACACCAGGTTGTGATCAAATATCTTTCGATTAATCCAGATTGTTCTGGTTATAACGGAGAAAGAGGTGAAGCCCACATGATAAGTAGCCAGTAGAATTCTAACCATTATTTGTGAAGAGGTAGGCGGTTTGGATGGCCAGCAGCGATCTTATTAGACCTCCATACACTTTCAAGAATTGGAACAGGGCAGGAGCAATTGAACGATAAAATTATTTATCAGTAGTAAGCTAGGTTTCATAACAGTTGTGATAGATTGATCTCTTCGAGACAGTTTTTCTTTCGAGAATGGTACTTGTAGCCTCAGTTTTTCTTTCGAGAATGGTACTTGTAGCCTCAGTTTTTCTTTCGAGAGGGGTACTTGTAGCCTCAGTTTTTCTTTCGAGAGGGGTACTTGTAGCCTCAGTTTTTCTTTCGAGAGGGGTACTTGTAGCCTCAGTTATTCTTTCGAGAGGGGTACTTGTAGCCTCAGTTTTTCTTTCGAGAGGGGTACTTGTAGCCTCAGTTTTTCTTTCGAGAGGGGTACTTGTAGCCTCAGTTTTTCTTTCGAGAAGGGTACTTGTAGCCTCAGTTTTTCTTTCAAGAAGGGTACTTGTAGCCTCAGTTTTTCTTTCGAGAAGGGTACTTGTAACCTCTGTTTTTCTTTCGAGAATGGTACTTGCAGCCTCAGTTTTTTTTCGAGAAGGGTACTTGCAGCCACTGTTTCCCACATACTTGATACATATAGTTTATTGTATTGATCTTTATAGCTAAGTTTGTATGCAGCAATAGTAAAGGTGTTGACAGCTTGCAATTTCCACAATCGTATAACCTGATGTCTTTGAAACATTTTCTGAGTGGTCTCTCAGCAGTACACTAGAAATGGTTGCTGGATCACCTGCCCTAAAAAAAATTGAATCATGCGTATGATTTTTCATGAGTTAGGCAATTTTTCTCCATCTCACGCCATCATGGTAAGGTCTCGGCTCGAACGACGAAACCTGCGTTGGATTCAAGTTGAACTGAGGAGTATGGGCACATTCCCCAAAATCCAGTATGCCTCTTTTGACCTAAGCAGTGAATTATGTACCTAGTTGTTTGTTGGTTGTTGTAGGTTACAGTTGAGGTAGAGAGAGAGAAACTATCAAAATTTATAGTACCTTCAAATGAAGGACCATGGCTAGGTGATCCTCATCCACAGAAACCTGCCATCAAGCTCTCTCTCTCTCTCTCTCTCTCTCTCTCTCTCTCTCTCTCTCTCTCTCTCTCTCTCTCTCTCTCTCTCTCTCTCTCTCTCTTTGTGCTTGGCCTTTGGCCTAAGTCCTGTATTCAATTCAATTTCTCTCTCTCTCTCTCTCTCTCTCTCTCTCTCTCTCTCTCTCTCTCTCTCTCTCTCTCTCTGTATATGCTGAGAATTTTGGTTCTTAATTTAGTTCAAATACTTTTATTATTGTTTATCAATTCATGAAGTTGTCGTGGTCTTTGTGTTTATCAATTCATGAAGTTCTCATGGTCCTACAAAGATTGAAACGTAGGTGATTTCCTGGTTGTGGTTAATTTCCTTGTACTTGCCCAGTTTTTTTTCAAGAAGAAATATTTTCCTTCGAGACTTGAGTTTGGACACTTATCAGATAGTCTAAATCTTTGTGCTCCTTTATTTTGGCCCAGTTGAAGCACTCACTTTTTGTCAAGTAGTTTCTGACACTTAAATTCTTCATTTTCTTTTTGATTTACATTACACTGGGATCAACTGTGCACTTCATTCATGTATTGTTTAATTTCCAAAGCATTTGTGTCTGTCTAAAGTTCAAGTTATATTGTAAAGAAATCTGTAAACCTAGTTATTTGACTTTCCATAAGGCATCGTGCTTACCCCATACAAAAATGGGAATAAAAGCACGTTAAAAGAAGAAAGAAGAATAGCATTGAAATTATGAGGCTCAAACTTTATTGTAAAGTATGTCTAGGGCAGAGAGGTAAGTCCCATTGATTTCTAACCTCTAAATCTGTTGTCAGAGTAGGCTGGACCTCGTACCTCTAAATCTGTTGTCAGAGTAGGCTGGACCTCGCACCTCTAAATCTGTTGTCAGAGTAGGCTGGACCTCGTACCTCTAAATCTGTTGTCAGAGTAGGCTGGACCTCGTACCTCTAAATCTGTTGTCAGAGTAGGCTGGACCGAAACCAGCATGGCCACTGTATCCTTGAGTCTCCCTATCGTTATAATTATATTTATACAACAGCTTAATGAAGCTATAGAGTTTTTCTTTCTAGATGTGCTGGAATTGCACGAAGGATTTATTTTTAAATAAATATGAGGTCAAGGTCTGAGCAGGACGAATCCAGGCTATATAGTGTACCACAAATTAAGAAGAGGTCATGGGTACCAGATGATAAGCTAAAGAAGTGCTCCTGGGGTACAGAGAGATTTCAAAGAACATTTTCTGCTGTGTACAGTGTGCCAAACAAGACTATGTAGCCAGTAACCTCCCGTGGGGTTGAGTAGCCCATGACGTCCCTACCCCCTTTTTTTATATACAATATACTGTATCTCATCTTCTCTTCCAAGGGACTTGAAAGATGGTATTTTTTCACCTTGTAGCAAAATTTCTCTTTAGGTGAATGGTATTTCTTGTACGTTTGGTGGGGTGAATGTTTCATAGCCAGTCGCATATTGAGTGGAGTTGGCAAGTGTATCCTTTATACTGAGTGCTCTTATTTGTTTAAAATAATAAAGGGCTGAAAAGATTATACTAGTACCTTTTGGCTTCTTATTGTTTGTGTTTTTGTGTAAGATTTTGCTAAACTGTCATTGGATGTATACAGTCGTAAAGAAATGTACTGCAGTGATATACTCGGTAGTGAGATTGATAGTTTACAACCAGAACATTACAGTTTGTGAATTTTTTTTTTTTTTGCAGAGTGAGTAGAAGTTTTTGTGGCAGTTTCATTTTTTGTCAGCCATACGACAAACTTATTGTTCAAGGAATTGTTTTACCTTTAAATTATTTCCTTTCATCCGAATGATGTTTTTTTGTCGAAATGTTTGCTCTTGTGAATCTCATTTTACGAACGTATGTTAACGTGGTGTCCGTCGTGAGATGTGCCCGAGTGATTTGCTTTCCATGTCCCCAGAAGGTAACGTTGTCAGTGAGCTTTAATTTTGGATTGCTTTTTTGGAATTGCACAACTGGATAGTATCTTGTTTGTAAACACAGTGGCAATGGTTCCGTCGCCAGTGGTATTTTCCTTACAAATTCATTTTACTTTGACTGGTATTTTCATCAGTTACAATCGGATTTCAGTTAGTGTCAGTGCTGAGGAAGTCTGTCAAAGATTTAGGCTATGCATCGTAAATACACCTCACTCTGATACAGTATTTAGGTTTATTTAATGTTATTTAAAAGTGATGTACATACATGTATGTTATGCAACCGTAGATGTAGAATGGGTGATACTTATTTATTTAAACTGAATTCCACTATGTACCATGTCTGGGTAGAGGGTGGTTGGGAAGGGAAGGGGATTGTAGCATTAAACTAAGATTGGCTGTCATGACAGGTTGAAGAGGGCGCCTTCTATCGATGTCCATTTTGCAGCGGAAGGGAACTCGGGTTGCGTTCCGTCGGCCGCGGTGACAAACCCCTTTCTTTTGTAGAACGACCCATTTTGTGAAGCGTTGCTGCACCGTGTTCTGGAATGCAGCCGAGTTCCCCAGGCTGGGAATGTGTCGTCCTTTTAGGAGGTTCCTATAGTAGTGCTTTACAAAATTCCAAAACATTTTTTTTTTTTTAATTTGCACTGTATATTTGAATAGTCTATATCATACTATATACTGTAGGTAGTTTCAAAACCTCTTTGACTTTAGAGAGAGAGAAGAAGCAACGGTCTTCGTTTCCTAGTGCTATATATGTCATCCCAGTATGCCATAGTTCAAATTTTTGAACATTATTTATTAGCGTCAATGATGTCTTTTAACTTTATTTTTAACCTGGTAAACACATACATGTACATATATGTATATTGTATTTTAAGGACAGGTGTAGCGCCTAGCTCCAGTCTATGTCTCGCGGTTTGTCAAGGTGGGAAAATCACAAGTTAGCATCTTTTTGGGGGTTAAGTCATTCGTGTATAAATTGTAAATTGTACAGGATGTCTGTGACACGCTGGGATGCAGTACTTTGTAATCAGCAAACTACAGTAGTTTCAAGTGTTAGTGTCAGATAAGAGGACTGTTTTATAAAATAAGAATGAACTATGTAGTCGTTAGTTAAAACTGTACGGGCCCTCTGAAGTCGTCATTTCTCTTAATATTATTTTTGTGTAACTACTCGGGACGCATCCTGAAGTGTCCTGCTAAAAAGCATCAGCAAATATTAGAATGAGAAAAAGGGTCCTTCATTCATACGCCGTCTTTTGATTTTTCACAGTGAATTGCAGTTTGCTCTTTTCATATTTATTGCCACCAAAAGATTTCCTTGTAATATTTACTGATGTAGATTCCTCAAGTGAAAAAAATTCTTTTTTTTTTGTTGAATTAATTCCTGTATATCTTTTGTTGAATAAATTTTCATTTTTATATTAAACTTTGTTCATTAACCACACCGCGGCGTTGCTGATAGTGTTGAGTACCGTACACTGTTGCACGTTTCTCTCCTGCGGAGTTGAGTACTTGAAGTTTGTACAGTTCTTGAAAAACTAAAAATGGCTCTCTTTGAGGTCATTGTGGCATTCTTTATGGTGTTCCTACTTATCTTGGTTCATTTTTCAGTTATGTCAGAACATTTCTTGTGGGTGAGCCTGTGGAAGCTCAGAAATAATTTGATAGTCTCTAAAACTAATTTCTATAAAGGTAGGAAAACCTTACTCGTATGTTTTGGTATTTTAACTTACGCATTTACGTCTGGAAGATGAGAGATTCGTGGAAGTGAAGGCACTGCGAAGAAGGGAATGGCACAGTTTCACAGAGGCCCTTGTAGTAAGTGGCATTATAAGCAATGATTATGGGTTCAAGCACCACAACACGGCAGTTTTACTTTTCAGCGTCTAGCTTAATTTTACAACAGATTTTGGTGGTTTTCTAAAAAGAAATATGTCTTGTATTTATCTTTTCAACCCTTATCTGTAGGTCAGGACAGTTTCAATATATTTATGTTGATTCTTACAAGTAAATGGTTGTAGGGGCTACTTTCTTCAGTGAATTTAATACTGATGACATATCAGTGAGTTGCTTCTGTTTAGTTAGGAAGTCTTGGAGAAAATGTATTAAAGGAGTCGACTGTTGGTTGCTGTTGGAGAGGCAGAGGTCAGTTTTGATATTTTAGGATGTGTTCCTATAAATATACAAACCATTTGAACATTAGAGAATCAACAAAAAAATTTGTAAAAGAAAGCATATTGATTCCAGGTGAGAGATTTACCCTTCCTTAATCAGTTTTTAGGATTGATTTATGTGATGTAGTCGAGCTTCTCCAGTTACTGTTTCGCTTTTTAAAAATTTCTCGTTCCAAAGTTTCTTTGTATTTTAGGACACTCGTCCCTCAGTGAATGTCCTTAGTGTTTTGTTGCAAACCTGTCTTTGATGTTAATTTCCCCAGAGATTTGTTGTTTCAGCTCTAAGGTGCATAGGTATTGGTGTGCATGGGTAAGAAGTCCACACAATTGAGCTGATGGAGAAGCTACCAGCGCAGTTACTAAGGTTCTGTCTGTCGTATGTTAATCTTTATGCCTGGTAAAGTTGACGTGCACTTGAAAAAATGTCCCTTGAAAGTAAGTTGATCCCAACTCCGATTGGTCGCAGATGTTTGACCCAAGGAAACTGGATAAATAGCCGGTGAGGACCAGTCCCAGAATGTAGGTTACTAACACTTGAAATGTTTCATGTGGTCAAGTCTTCAACTAGTGACAAAATTGATGAGCTCTGGGAAGTTTCCTTAAAGAGTTTTTCAGAACCTTCAACATTTTGAGTTTGTTCAATCACTAAATTTGTAAGGAATTGGAATTTATTAAATAATTTTGATTTATACTGCATTTAGAACAAACCCTTTGGACCAGCCATGTGGGAGTTAAGAATGTTGACACATTGTTATGGTTAAACTGTTTAGATTGTAATATATATAGTTAATCTTTTTTTGGGCATTCTTTGGATGAAGTGTGAGTGTATGTGCTGATGTAGATCACTACTGTAAAGTTAACTTTTTTTTATTTATTTGAATGAATTCAGCAAGTTTGTGTCTATTGCATTGGGGTCCTAGTTTGAACTGTTGTGTGTACTTAGTTGGAGGGAGGTGCCATGTTTCCTTAGGCTTTCCCCGACCTGTGTTCACAACTTGCATTTGAGCAAATTAATCAAGAGAATTGATGATATATTTGCCTTTCCTTGCACGTGGAGCAGCCTTCTGTACTGCGTCAGCAGCCACTACACGACCAATTAATCTGTTTTCCCCTGGACCCCTTTTGTACTCCAGTCCATCAAAGTAACTACAGTAATCTTTCCACTTTTTACAATTACTTAAACAGCTTCCAGCTTCCATCACCATCTCTTATCATAGCATAGTCCACTGCATATTTTTTCTGTTCACTCCCAAGTTGTTCCTCGTGTTTCTGCCACTGTAGGCCTACTTTTGCTCCTTCTAGACAGTACAGAAACGACTCGCCAGCCTTCTACAGGCCTAGGTGTCACTGTGAAGACGCTAATTACCAAGTGTAGGCACATATATACATTATCATCATCATAACCGTTCTTTAAAACAGATTTTAATGCTGAGAACTACCTGGTGGCCAGGTTAGAGAGCCCGTTGGAAGGGACTTCTGTGATTATTTCCATCAATGAAGAGGACTTGATTTATAAAATGTGTGTCTCTGTTCAAGGGATTGTAACCCATCAATATTGGGTGTTTTGCTTCTGCCAATTTACAGCTTGGGTCATTTTATCAGTGGTTATGATCATGATGAAGAGGTGCTATGGCCATAGGACTACAGCAGTAGAGTACTCGGGTAAATGTGGTGTACAGGAATTCATGAATGCAGGGGTTTTTCGATATATGTTAACCCTTACAGGAAGTGAGTGGGTATTCAGGTATCCTAGGATTATTCATCGTCAGAGAAGGGTGCTCGGGTAAATATGGTGCATGGGAATTCATGAAATGGTGGGGTTTTTCAATACTGAATTTATAACACTTCTCAGAATTTTTTTGGGATATTAATCTTGCCATTCAGTGCAGCCAGATTTTGTTGTTGGATTTACATGAAGAAAAGTAAGTTATACAATTCAGGAGTTTGTTCATGTGTTTGTGAAGAGTTAATTCTTTTAAGAGTATTTTTGGAGACACTTGGTCGTCACATGAAGTTACAGGTCTGGTGAGTTTTTGTGGAAATTTATCTTTAAAAGGTACTGCTATGCATTTGAATCTATTGCTTACTGTTTTGTAAGCCGATTCCTGTGCTTTTTAGGTATCAGATTCTAGTGGCGATCAAGGTTTTTCGTGTGATGTGCAACAGTGCAATATAACCATTTGTATATTTATGAGGTCCCCAGTCACTGACCTTCAGTGGAAGGTAGCTCTGAATGTTCTGTATAGAACCATCGGTCAGTGCATAACTATTAATACCAAATTTGAATATTTAGGGAGCTTCAGATTACATAATGAACTACGAGAATTTTAAACAATCATTGATGTAAGAACTAGTATGGAGAGTGATGCAGATGTTGAATTCTGTAAGAAGGATGTACAGAGTTCAATTTTTTTGTCTCAAGTAGTGTATCTTTTGTGACCTGAACTGGGAAAGTATCCTGACTTACAGGTTGAGAGCATCCAGTGGTTCTACTAAGATACAGTGCAGGAAAAGCCCTTTAGCCCAACCACATCTTTAACAGGTACTGTAGAAGTTTTTCATGGGAATCAGGAAGATTTGCTGAAGGAGAAGGCTAAGTCTATATGATTAGGATCTTTGTCACTCTGACGTTATAGTACGCAGTGATGACTGTCAGCACAAACTCTTGTCAGACATATTGCACCATCAGAGCAGAACCATTTTTGTTTTTTCCTTGTAATTCCACATTTTTATTTGAAAATTGTTACCATTCCCCATGAACCAGTATTTTATGATTGTTTTTAGTATTTTATGATTGTTTCTTCAGGCAGGTCGATTGGATAACTTTACTTCTTGGAGTTAAAGTACAGAGGCAGTCGCCTAAGATGCTAGAAGTTTCTTAGCTTCATAATTATTTGTGGTATGGACTGATTAGGTGAAAATGTCGTGATTAACTGTTGGGAAGCTGGATAATGATCAGCTACTGTTGTCAAGTTCTAGATCCATGGTATGCCTTCATGGAAAGTGGGTGCACACGAATTTGTGAGAGCTTGTAACGTCATTGTTTCAAGTACAGTTTATAATGTATGAATTTCTTGTGATTCCTCCATATTCTTCCCAGTTGAGGTTTTTGCCTCTTGAAATCGAAGATATGTTACCCATTAGTTCTTTTTTTGTGTGTCATTTTGTGTTATGTGTTTTTTTAGGGCTTACTATTGCTTGGAATATCGTAAGTCCTACCCAAGGAAATGCGCGCACTTTACTGAACACTTGGTTAAAATTACGGTTGTTATTGTTGATTGTGACAAGCATGTTCTCTTGCAAACACGATTCCACAAAACGGAATTGCCTATTTATGGAAAAGACGAAGTAACAAAAAGAGGTGATATTTAATACTGGCCGTATGAAAATCGAAACCCGACGCCACGGCACAGTTCAAGGTACAAGGACATTTATAGTCCTATGTTCTTGACCCACCACGAGACAACTAAACTCGCCCCCTAAGATGACCTCTCCGTAGGAGGTTAGTACCGTCAGTGCACCTCGTGCGGTGCACTGTAAGCATTACCAAGGTTCCTTTTACTGTACCTCCTTTCAAATATTCTTTCTTCCATCTTACTTTCCACCCTCTCCTAACAATTGATTCATAGTGCAACTGCAAAAGATTTTCCTCTTGTTACACCTTTCAAACTTTTACTGTGAGTTTCCTTTTCTGAGCTGAATGACCTCATATGGTCCCAGTGCTTGGCCTTTGGCCTAAATTCTATATTCATTTCAGTCCCTGAGATGACCTGGGCGTTACAGTCGTAGGTAACAGTAATCAGTTAAACCAGTAAAGTTGCAAATGGCCTTCAATTGAAATGACAGCAATTGTCCTAAGAGCTAAGATACGCCATGTTCACAGATGGCTTATTTGAGCTGAAAATCTATTAACTAGCTGTTTGTTCATTGCAGGCAACTGAAATATATTTGTACCTTCATAAGAAAGGTTGTATCTCATGCCGTATGTAGCTAATTAAGGAATTCCCAGTAGGTTCCTTCTATATCCTTTGAAAAGGAGGAATTATTATTATTATTGAAGCAGAAGAGAATGGCAGTGAAAAGATAGCAATGCAGAGCTGGTTAAAAAAAAAGAAAAATGCATATATACGGAAAAATAGGTCGTGGGGAAAATGGAGTGACCAAAATCTCCCATACAACTTGGGTTACCTCTCAAACGTGCGCGCGCGCATACATACATACACGCATATACATTATATATATAATTTTTTCTCGAGGAACCCATAGACAACCACTTGAATTGTCAAAGTGAGAAACGTCATCCTCAGAACTGAAGTGTGGGAAGCATTATTCAACGTGGGCACCGAAACGGCCCACGGCGGTGCCTGGGCTACCGTCCGGGGGCAGTGTATATGGCGCCCCCTTTTGTAGGGCAAGTCCCCCCTACAAGCCCCCAAAGAAAACTTGCATTAGAAAACGATGGTTAATTCAGTGCTACCAACGCCGAGCGGCGAGTCCTGTGACCTCCAGTGTCTGTTGTGTAGAGTGAGAAGGGCCGAGACCTTCTTGAGGCTACCTCTTCGTCGCCCCTTTTTTTCCACCGCTGTCAACAATGCAGGGCGAGTAGCCATGCACAGGAGGCTGCTTCGATAGCGGGACTACTCGACCAGCACCAGGGAATTTGGCGGCATCAGGTACGGACGTGGAGAATAATCTCCGCTTACTATTTCTGTCTGGTCCCACACTTGTTCCAAGTCAAAAGCTCCTCCACGCGATGTTCGTTCGTCGTCGGTCGTGCCTGGAGCCGTTGCCTGTTGACGCGAGCATGTTTACGTAATTGGGGATTGGGTCGTTCCCGTGGCAGTGCCTCGTCATTTGTCATATTTTGCTGGCAAAAAGAAGCCGTGGCAGGCAGGCATAGACGTTGTGTGTACGTGTGTGTGTGTGTAAGATCTTTGTAGTAACGATCGGGCGGTGGGGGCTCTGGCAACAACAGGCCCTGGCCTCTGTCAGCGCAGTTCTCCTCCCCTCCCTCCCCCCTCTCTTCCTCTCCCCCTCTTCCCTCAACCCCATGCTATTTGGGGGGACAGGGAGGAGAGAGGAGCTTTGGCTGAGGGAGAGGGAGAGAGAGAGAGGAGAGGGCGCCTTGTTCCGGGGAGGGACCTGGGACGCAGAAGGGCCCTGGGAGAAACCAATAGGTTCTCGTTGCCAGATGCGCAACGCATTTCGCCCCTTCGTTTGAATTTATTAGAAGTTAACGTTTCCCTCTTCGTAACGCGACGCAGTGTCATGCACCGTGCACAGGCGCCCCTCCATTCTCACGTGCGTGGAAGTTGATTGAAACTCCGCAAGCAACTTATTAACGCTTCTTTTCGCCGTCGTCGCTTGTATTTTAATGGCTTGTGTACCAGCTGTATGATAATGTTTCCCCTGTAGGGTTGGAAGAGGGGGAGGGGTGGGGTGGGAGGGTAGGGGCCAGATGTGGCGGGTTCTATTGTCTCGTTTTTTCTCATTAACCATTTGATACTTTTTATATATATATTTATATAAACCATTACAGCAATGCCCCGTGTCCGTGAATGCAGGCACGACTCTTGACTTATCGGCGTATGGTGCAGGAAGGCAGGGGTGCCTCCGGGGTTGGAACACCTGGGGGGGGTGGGGGTGGGGGGAGGGAGGATGGATGTCTTGTCTACCTTCTCATACTGTTGTGTCATCATGCAGTCATTATGAACATTAATTTAGCATCATTTCCAAAACAGAACCTCGTTTAAACCCGAGAGGAAAGCCGTTTGAGACTTCGAGAAAGCCACCTTGCGCCGAATGCGACTTCGGGACGTTTTATAATAACGCATCTACTTGCGGAGAAATTGTTTGATACTGTCCAAAATTTACAGTCTTGCTCCCTTCCTCCCTCTCTCCAGCCCGCCCTTCCTCTCTCTCTCCCTCTGTCTCCCTCTCTCTCTCTTCCCGGGGCTCGGTTACACATACCCGGTACTTACACGCTAGTGTGTACGCCGTTTGCACACACACACACACACACGTATAACTTACACACACACACACACACCCCGCCGACATTCAAAGAGCTTTTCGCCCGAAATATTGATTTATCTTCGAGTTGGGAGTTGCGTTTTCTTCATTGTCACGACTGGGTCGTCGTCGTAGTCTCATGTTTTGGGAATGTCTAATTTATTCGGCGTAGACAGACAAGACGTTACTTCTTAGTGGAAATGTTCCGTTGAAGCCTCACGTCTTTGTGTCTGATTTTGCGGTATTGCTTGCATGGAAGCTGCGTGGATAACGTAGTAACTCGTTCGCTTCGAAGTAGTTTTCGTTTTTGGGAATTTCACGATGATGATGATGATGTTTTCCGTATTATTATTATTATTATTATTATTATTATTATTATTATTATTATTATTATTATTATGACGCCTTTGTTGTTGGTAGTGACTCTGCTCTTGAGAAAAGTGCGGGAATTCTTTCTCTCTTGGATTAAAATGTTGCCGTGCCTGACAATTTATTTATCACGTCTCGCATATTCAAAAAACGCAGAATACTCGCTCACGGAGAGAAAGAGAAAGAGAGAGAAAGAGAGATAGAGATATAGAGATAGAGAGCAACCTGTCGAGTTCCTAGTCACGCCGGTAACAGTCAATTATTGCCCTCGTAAGTCAAGGTTGTGCAAGGTTAGGCTATGAATTATTCCATGCAATGACTGTTGATTTGGTAGTCCCAGGTCAGGTGTCAAATGCTTCTCGGTAGAGTGCATGCATGCACGCATGCAGTACCCATCACATATCAGCAGCCTCTCGATTAAATCTCTTTTGTGCGTATGGTTGTGAGAGAGAGGTTGAGGCATTTCCGACTGACTCACAGAAAGATGAATTAGGATTCCCTTTGAATCAGCTGCCGTGTCATGGAGATTTTTGGGAAGGTTTCGGAAGGCCCAGCACAGCGTGGAATCTTTTTGGTGGTCAGGCTGGTTATTTGATTGATTTCAGTCTGGAAACTCTTAAAAAGTTTTTGGTATGTTTGAGCTCTCATATTAGAGAATATCTTATTCGTTTAAAGTCGATTAGCATAGAATGCAGACTGAATTATCTAATGAATGATTTCAACATCCTGCATATTTTGCGATCTAGTAACTTTGTACTGCTTTTGCCTCTTGAACTGTTTTTGAGTGTATGGAATAGACAGTGTCTGTAGGTGTTGTAGGGTGTAATTGCCAAATTACATTAATTTAGTGTAATATGCACTTGGTAGGGGTTTTCGTGTATAAGGGCCCCTAATATTTCGTATGCACGGAAGCTCTCGTTCATTGTACCTGGATATTATTAGTAGGGGAGTTTAGTATCCGAACTCTTGAAAAGCTATATATTAACCAGGTAGGCTGACGGAAATGGCAAGGTAAAATTAAGTCGGTGTTGCGATATTTACGAACAACTTCTCATTTGAAGTCTTCGCTAACATCTATCAGAGTGTCGTGGCAACAGACTTCCTGTCGGTTGAATAATGATTTTGTGTCGACGTTTCCCGACGGTTTCGGTACGTACGTAAGTTTAGGTCGCATTTTTATGTATACATTTGCATTATATGTATGAGAAAAATCGAGGGGGACTCAGCGCAAGTGTATGCATCGTAAACAGTACCATATTCTTCTTCTTCTTCGGCGGTGTATCATGGCTAAAGCTTATAGGGTCGGTGGTGGTGGAGTGGTAGAGAGAGAGCTAGGCAGGCGGCCATCCCTCCTCCTCACCTTCCACCCTTCCTACGTTACCGCTCCCTCTCTCTCTCTCTCTCTGTCTCTCTCCCTCCGGCCCCGCGTCTCCTACGTTCCCCCTACCTCGACTTCCTCTGTCTCTCTCTCTCCCTCTCCCTCTCTCGCACCCTCTCTCTCTCTCCTCGGCACATCGGCCTTCTACTACTCCCCCGCTCTCCTAGACTCGGGCTGTGAATTCTCAACATCAATGTGAAGAAATCTAGTTGGCCATTTCATTATGGTATTTTGACGTTCATTAGGCGTTTTTGGGTTCGGTTTTTGAGGTTTTCTGAGGGTTTTTTTCACATTTTTCGTTTCTGGTCGACGTGCAAGCAGATTTTTTTTTACAAAATGCAGTATGTACAGTATATATATGTATACGATGCATTCGTCTTACGTAAAGGTAAAGTTCTCAAGTGGGAAGAATTTGGGTAGAAATGAGATTCGCGTCTTTAACATTTTACATACGTTCACGTTATCTATCTAGCTTTGTATGTATATAGATAGATATGTATGCATGTATATGTATGCATATATATGGTAGAGAGATAGGGAAAGAAACTATATCTCTGTCTTCTTCATATCTCAATACGTTCCTCCTTGGTGTCTCAAGCATTCCACTATGAGCTTGAAGACATTTCACTACCACTGGGCGAAGGAATTCTTCCTCCATCCTGTTCCTATTTTTCTTTTAATTCTACGCCTCCTGTTTTGTGGCCAAAATCCGCCCGAGTCGAAAGTTCACAATTGTTTTGTGCTCTTGCCCATTGAAATTCGTGAATGAAAATACAAGCCACGTCGAATCCCTAACAGCGTAAAAATGGCTTCAGTCTCTTTCATGAATTTATGGGAAACGGATTGTTCATATTTATTCCTTGCACGGTTTTAGGCGTGATGGTTTTGTTTATGAACTTGTAAGTAACTGTAATGTTGGTTTTGTTTACAAGGGCGTGAAACACACACACACACTATATATACGGTGTATATATACGTACATAAATATATTTATATATAAAACTGCCCTTGTTAAAGCTTTATATAATATATATAATGTATGTATATATATTTATACTGTATATATTATATATAATCTGTCCTTAGTGTTAGTTTTTTGACGTGTTATGTTATCTCCAGATATATGAGATAGAGTAGTTTTATGGAACTTTCCCTAATACCATTCATTTGTTCGTTTCTTATGTATTTGTAAAGACTAGGTGTTTTAACGTATTTAATATAAATATATTAAGTTAAAACTAATAAGTAACGATACTCGTGGAGTGATTTTAAGAAAACTTTTTTTATGGTCAGAAAATTCAAGCTCGTTTTACTTTTCTGTAAGAGAAAACTATTGTGCCGGCTTTGTCTGTCCGTCCGCACTTCATTCTGTCCGCACTTTTTCTGTCCGCCCCCAGATCTTAAAAACCACTGAGGCTAGAGGGCTGCAAATTGGTATGTTGATCATCCACCCTCCAATCGTCAAACATACCAAATTGCAGCCCTCTAGCCTCAGTAATTTTTATTTTAAGATAAAGTCAGCCATGATCGTGCTTCTGGCAACGATATAGATAGGCCACCACCGGGCCATGTTTAAAGTTTCACGGGCCGCGGCTCATACAGTATCATGCCGAGACCACCGAAAGATAGATCTATTTTCGGTGGCCTTGATTATACGCCGTAGCGGCTGTACAGAAAACCCGATTCCGCCGGAGAAACTTCGGCTCATTTTTTTATTATTTTACGTAGTGAAAAGGCAATTCTTTTATATATTATATATTATGTATTTATGTATATTTCTACGACGCTGAGGAACCAAAGCGGCTTAGGCCTTTTGAGAAATTACAAAAGGTAGGGTGGGCCACGTAACTGTAGCCTACCTTTTGAAGGTACGGTTAACAGAAAGAACGGTCTACCCGGTCTTTAGAGAAAAGGTGTATACCTGATCTCCCTGTAGTCTACCCATACACACACATACATACACACATACATACACACATATATGTATATATGTATGTGTGTGTATATTTAGCGAAGAACAAAGTGAAAACCTTCCATTGAAATACGATGTTAATGTCACTTTTAACCCCCGTAGCGGGGTAGTGCCCGCCAGTGCACCTCATGCGGGGCGCTGTAGGCATTACTTGAGGTTCTCTGCGGCGTCCCTTCCATGGCCCGTAGCTGCTGCAACCCCTTTTCATTCCTTTTACCGTGCCTCCGTTCATATTCTCTTTCTTCTATCTTACTTTCCTCGACCCTCTCCTAACAATGGATTCATGGTGCGACTGCTTTGAGGTTTTCCTCCTGTTACGCCTTTCAGACCTTTTACACTCAGTTTCCGTTTCAGCGCTGAATGACCTCGTAGGTCCCAGCTCTTGGCCTTTGGCCTAAACTCTGTGATGATAACGTCAGGTCTTCGCTACCCTGCGTCGTATCAAGTACTAATGCCTAAATAATGACTTTTTTTTTGTTTTTTTTTTTTACTTCTATCATAAGGGTGGGAGTGCAAGTATATAAGTAAAAAATGCGCCGAAGTTTCTCCGGCGCAATCGAGTTTTCTGTACAGCCACTGAAGCGTATAATCAATGCCACCGAAAATAGATCTATCTTTCGGTGGTCTCGGTATGACGCTGTATGAGCCGCGACCCACGAACCTTTAGCCACGGCCCGGTGGTGGCCTATCTATATCGTTGCCAGAAGTACGATTATGGCTAACTTGAACCTTAAATAAAATAAAAACTACTGAGGAGGCTAGAGGGCTGCAATTTGGTATATTTGAGGATTGGAGGGTGGCTGATCAACATACTAATTTGCAGCCCTCTAGCCTCAGTATTTTTTAAGATTTGAAGGCGGACAAAAAAAAAAGTGTGGACGGACAGAAAACTAATGAAAGTATGTGATGCCGAGTATGTCAGGTGTGTTCAACTGATGATGCAGCTTCTTTGTACGGAAGTCGCCTTTTCTTTTAGTGTGGATGCACTCAGAACTTTCAGTATGAATGCTCTTAGAACTTTCAGCATGAATGCACTTAGAACTTTCAGTATGAATGCACTCAGAACTTTCAGTATGAATGCACTCAGAACTTTCAGTATGAATACACTTAGAACTTTCAGCATGAATGCACTCAGAACTTTCAGTATGAATGCACTCAGAACTTTCAGTATGAATACACTTAGAACTTTCAGTATTAATGCACTAAGAACTTGCAGCATGAATGCATTCAGAACTTTCAGCATGAATGCACTCAAAACTTTCAGTATGAATGCAATCAGAACTTTCAGCATGAATGCAATCAGAACTATCAGCTTGAATGCACTCAGAATTTTCAGCATGAATGCACTCAGAACTTTCAGTATGAATGCACTCAAATTTCACTATGAATGCACTCAGAACTTTCACTATGAATGCCCTCAAAACTTTGTCTCAAAAATTTCAATAAGAATGCACTCAGAACTTTCTGTATGAATGCACTCAGAACTTTCAGTATGAGTGCACTCAGAACTTTCAGTATGAATGCTCTCAGAACTTTAGAACTTTCAGTGTGAATGCACTCAGAACTTTCAGTATGAATGCACTCAGAACTTTCAGTATGAATGCACTCAGAACTTTCAGTATGAATGCACTCAGAACTCTCAGCATGAATGCACTCAGAACTTTCAGTATAAATGCACTCAGAACTGTCGGCATGATTGCACTCAGAACTTTCAGTATGAATGCACTCAGAACTTTCAGTATGCACTCAGAACAGTATAAATGCACTCAGAACTTTCAGTATAAATGCACTCAGAAATTTCAGTATGAATGTACTCAGAACTTTCAGTGTGAATGCACTCAGAACTTTCAGTGTGAATGCACTCAGAACTTTCAGTATGAATGCACTCAGAACTTTCAGTATGAACGCACTCAGAACTTTCAGCATGAATGCACTCAGAACTGTCAGTATGAATGCACTTAGAACAGTCAGTATGAATGCACTCAGAACTCTCAGTATGAATGCACTCAGAACTTTCAGTATGAACGCACGCAGAGCATTCATACGTGGCTTCTCTTTGGACCAACTTTTTTTTTTATAGGGAATGCTTATTCATGGAAAGTCCAGTTATATATATACAGTACCGTAATGATAATCTCCTTGCGTTATAATACATTTTTATCTATTTATTAATTTATTTTTTTCTTTTTTAATAAGTGGGATCTCTTCTTTCTGTATTTCCCTTTACCTTCTCTTACTTCTTCCTAATGAACACCTTAATATTCTTTTGAAGCTTGAATTTCAAGGTAGTGGCCCCTTTGGTGGGCTTGTTCCATATGAATAGGGTTCATGTTCTGAATAATAATAATAATAATAATAATAATAATAATAATACAACCCAAGTAATGTCCCCCCTCCTCCATATGGATTGTTTTTGAAAACAGTGAACATTAAAAAAAAATAATATAAAAAATCCCCTGTGGAGGGGTAGTGCCGTCAGGACACCTCATGCGATGCACTGTAGGCATTACTTAAGGGTCTTTGCAGCGTGCCTTCGGCCCCTAGCTGCAACCCCTTTCATTCCGATTACTGTACCTCCTTTCATATTCTCTTTCTTCCGTCTTACTTTCCACCCTCTGCTAACAATTGTTTCATAGTGCAACTGCAAAAGGTTTTCCTCCTGTTACACCTTTCAAACCTTCTACTGTCAGTTTCCGTTTCAGCGCTGAGTGACCTCATAGGTTCCAATGCTTGGCCATTGGCCTAAATTCTCTATTCTGTTCTGTTCATTGTCAAAATGAGCTTAGATAGTTTGGGTGAATTGGGATTTTAGTAGAGTATATACATCCTTTAAAATGGGCAAAATCGAACTCACACTTCTCTGAGAAATCTAGAGATTTTGATTATTATGGAAATGCCCTTAGTAACAGATCTGGAAGTCATGAGCTCTGGCAACTTAAGATGTATCCGTATTGACAGAATCTTGCAAACTGTCTTAAACAGTCGATGTGGATACTTAAAAAAAATTTCAGAAAGGTTTCAACATCATACGCACGGTTTGACCAATCATAGACTCTTGCTCCCTAATGTGCCTCGCTGTCTAACTTCTCCAATGTTCCAGAGGTCCTTTATTCCTCCTCACACCGTTGGACAGTGGAACAGCCTTCCATAGATTGTCGTGCAGTTGGAACTTCAGAAGTTCAATTATTCTCCTTGCATTTAAATACGTTTTTATCTATTTATCTATTTTTAATGAGTGGGATCTCTTCTTTCTGTTTTTCGCTTTGTCTGATTCCTTCCAAATGAACACTGTATTCAACATCTTAATATTCTACATTATTTCACAAAAAGTTGATAGCTTGCACCATCTTAGCAACAGACACCATCCTACTTATAAAGGAGATACGTTCCGGACAGCCGGTTGTATGGTGAATTGTTTGTGAGGTGGTTACTGTACTCTTCATGCCTATTTAATTAGATTATGATATAAGATCAATACAGTGCTCTGTGTACAGATTACGCGCGCAAAACAAAAATTGAACTTTAGGGTGGCAAAAGGGGGAGCGCTCTGAACACAATTTTAATTTGCGATCCCGTTTGTTCGTATCTCTGAATGTTCGTAAGTCGAATGTTCGCAAGTAGGGTAAGATGTCTGTACTGCGGATCGTTGAAACTAAGCAACACCAACCGGAAACCCGTGCCTATCAATTAAACCACAATCCTAGAATTGGTGTCACAGTAGCCCAGTATACCTCACTGTGACTCAACCTACCCAAGCCGAGATTGCTCGCACTGGTCATCATCATTTTCTTTCTCTCAGGGCCACTAACTTATAGATCTGTCCACGGTCCACCTCGCTGTGCAGCCTGGTCACATATTTAAGAATCAGTCAGACAGTTTCCTTGGTGTCTTACCGGATGAGCCAAGATGCAGTACCAGTCATTCAGTTTGACAAAAGGGCTTAATTCTAACTCGATCTTACTTTTAGACTGCAGTCAGTAGTATCTAAATCTCTCTCTCTCTCTCTCTCTCTCTCTCTCTCTCTCTCTCTCTCTCTCTCTCTCTCTCTCTCTCTCTCGGGATAAGTATTAGCCAGTAAACAGATTTTAATTCGCAGTAGTGACAGAAGAGATGATTTCATTAACAATTCTGTATTTGTTTATTTATGTTTTGTCAACATTTCTTGTAGTCTAATACTTGTCCCGATTCTGCACGAGGCTGCTATGCTGAATTTTAAAATAATTATATTACTATTATTCATAATAAGAAACCGGAAAGAAGAGGAGGGTTTTTTTTTTTTTTTTTACAGATATTGACTAATAATCAGGGGCTTTCCTAGACATTTTGGGGCCCGGGGGGCACAGTCCCATTTGGGCCCCCTCTAATGGGGTGGGAGGCGAGCGAAGCGAGCCAAAGCAACCTGGGGTTTGGGGGCCTGCTGTAAGCCCCCCGGGAAAATTTGTAGAATATGAGCAATTGTAGGATCATTTTAAAGGCACTTGTAAATGTAAATTTCAGAAATTTTTATTTCTTAAATTTTGCATTTTGGGCCCCCCCCACTTTGGGACCCGGGGGGCGATTTCAAACAGCCCCCCCCGCCCCCCCAGGAACGCCACTGCTAATAGTGACGAGGAAAGAGTACTGTACCGTAATTAGGAATGCCTTTTAAAAATAACCAAAAAATTTTGGTTAGTTTTTAATGATATCTGTACATGTTTTATCGGCACAGTCGAGTCTTCCGCACAGTGTATAATGCTGTATGAATCTCCCAGCCACGGCCCATGAAACTTTCAGCCATGGCCTGGTGGTGGCCTGTGTTGTATGCATCTGTAAGCAGTGCCAGACGCACAATCATGGCTAACTTTAACCTTAAATACAATCAAAACTACTGAGGTTAGAGGGCTGCAATTTGATATGTTGGTGATTGGAGGGTGGATGATCAACATACCAATTTGCAGCCTTTAGCCTCAATGGCGTTTAAGATCTAAGGGCAGACAGAAAAAAGTACAGACAGACAATAGTCATCTCAATAGTTTTCTTTTACCGAAAACTAAATTCAGTCGCTTTTGTGATGTGCCCAGATAGAGGAAGATTCTGTCAGTTTCATTGAACTCAGGAAGAAGTCGTTTCTGTCTTTAGGCAAATTACAACCAGCATTTATTTAGCTGCATATCAGTGAGCAGTCCATAGGTTTTGGTATTCATGAGTCAGTCTTCGAGGTCTTGATTACCATGGGTCAATCTTCAAGGTTTTGTTTGCCATGGGTCAGTCTTCAAGGTGTTGATTGCCATGGGTCAGTCTTCAAGGTGTTGATTGCCATGGGTCAGTCTTCAAGGTGTTGATTGCCATGGGTCAGTCTTCAAGTTGTTGATTGCCATGGGTCAGTCTTCAAGTTGTTGATTGCCATGGGTCAGTCTTCTAGGTGTTGATTGCCATGGGTCAGTCTTTAAGGTGTTGATTGCCATGGGTCAGTCTTCTAGGTGTTGATTGCCATGGGTCAGTCTTCTAGGTGTTGATTGCCATGGGTCAGTCTTCTAGGTGTTGATTGCCATGGGTCAGTCTTCTAGGTGTTGATTGCCATGGGTCAGTCTTCAAGGTGTTGATTGCCATGGGTCAGTCTTCTAGGTGTTGATTGCCATGGGTCAGTCTTCTAGGTGTTGATTGCCATGGGTCAGTCTTCTAGGTGTTGATTGCCATGGGTCAGTCTTCAAGGTGTTGATTGCCATGGGTCAGTCTTCAAGGTGTTGATTGCCATGGGTCAGTCTTCAAGGTGTTGATTGCCATGGGTCAGTCTTCAAGGTGTTGATTGCCATGGGTCAGTCTTCAAGGTCTGGATTGCCATGGGTCAGTCTTCAAGGTGTTGATTGTCATGGGTCAGTCTTCAAGGTGTTGATTGCCATGGGTCACAGTCTTCAAGGTGTTGATTGCCATGGGTCACAGTCTTCAAGGTGTTGATTGCCATGGGTCACAGTCTTCAAGGTGTTGATTGCCATGGGTCACAGTCTTCAAGGTGTTGATTGCCATGGGTCAGTCTTCAAGTTGTTGATTGCCATGGGTCAGTCTTCTAGGTGTTGATTGCCATGGGTCAGTCTTCAAGGTGTTGATTGCCATGGGTCAGTCTTCAAGGTGTTGAGTGGCCTGGGTCAGTCTTCAAGTTGTTGATTGCCATGGGTCAATCTTCAAGGTGTTGATTGCCGTGGGTCAGTCTTCAAGGTGTTGATTGCCATGGGTCAGTCTTCAAGTTGTTGATTGCCATGGGTCAGTCTTTGGGTGTTGATTGCCATGGATCAGTCTTCAAGGTGTTGATTGCCATGGGTCAGTCTTCAAGGTGTTGATTGCCATGGGTCACAGTCTTCAAGGTGTTGATTGCCATGGGTCAGTCTTCAAGGTGTTGATTGCCATGGGTCAGTCTTCTAGGTCTTGATTGCCATGGGTCACAGTCTTCAAGTTGTTGATTGCCATGGGTCAGTCTTCAAGGTCTGGATTGCCATGGGTCAGTCTTCAAGGTGTCGATTGCCATGGGTCAGTCTTTAAGGTGTTGATTGTCATGGGTCATTCTTGAAGTAGATTGTTAAGT
This sequence comes from Macrobrachium rosenbergii, assembly GCF_040412425.1. Classification (NCBI taxonomy): domain Eukaryota; kingdom Metazoa; phylum Arthropoda; class Malacostraca; order Decapoda; family Palaemonidae; genus Macrobrachium; species Macrobrachium rosenbergii. The sequence continues at coordinate 47,784,245 of NC_089766.1, forward strand.
AAGTTTAATTTATATTTATAAATTTAAGTAATTTATACAGCTTTAATCTTAATGTCTGTTTGCAATATAACGTTGCTTTGGTCAGGATCAGTAAACTTGTGTCTCTTGAAAGTGGGATGTTTTACTAACTGCTTGTTTTATTTGTGTTGCATTTTGCTTTTTAATTGATCTCAGACTTGTGGTTGCTTTTGTGTAGTAGGCCTGCATGTTATTTGCTTTTTGTATTTTATGCATCAAGTAAGACACTGCATGATTATGTGGAAGCCTGATTGCATATCATTGATGTTTTCATTGTTTTATTATTATGTTTTCGATAAAATAAGGTTTAGAGTGTTTGATATATTGGTATTAACCTGGTATGTTTCCACTTAGTTACCTACTCCGAGAGGCTAGTGCTAAACATGGCGGAAGCTCCTTGGGATGGCCATGTTTAGTACTAACCCCTTGGGGATCAAAGTATTATATGCACTCATTTCTGTATTGTGTGCTTGACAAATTATATTAATAAACGGTATCTTCGTGCGGCCGTACACTTTACTTAGCATGAGTTTACCCTGGACTTTGACCAAGGTGGATACATACCGGGTTAATACCCGATATATCTTGAGTAACTGCCACGTTTCCGAAGTTGTCAGTTTACCAAAATTCTTGAGGATGTAGATTGTTCTGTGTTACATTGTGCCTTTTAGGATATATAGTATTTTGCTTTGAATTATTGCCTTTCTTGGTGGATATTGTCTCGACAGATTCATCAGTAATAAGAGGTATCTAATTGAAGATTATTTTGATTAGTGACATATGGATATAGAATCATTTCAAATCGCCACATTTCAGTCAGTTAAGAACCTCTCCCTTTCTTTCAGGTGCCATGTAGAGCCATGCCATCGGAAGACTCCTTGAGTACATGCACGACTCGTCGGTAGAGTGATGAAGAAAAGAGCAAAATAATTGATTTTGATGTTGTTGGTAATCAGTCCAATGTCTTAATAATGGAAGAGCCTCAGATACAATATCCAACAAACAAAATCAATAAAGATACCCAGACAGGTTTGGATGGTCCGCAGCTTTTCCAATACCCTGTCACGACCGTGTACGGAAACGTTCACTTTCAGGATGGCCCCACTGTGACAAAGGAGCAGAAGCTGAGGACGCAGATCGAACAGTGGCTGCAGTCGAGCGACAAGCCGTATGAGTGTGACCAGTGCAGCAAGAGGTTCGTTCAGAAGAGTCACCTGAACAGTCACATGCTGGTCCACACCAACGAGAAGAAGTTTGAGTGCGACTTGTGCGGGAAGAAGTTCACAATGGAAAGCCACCTGAATGGTCACCTCCTGATGCACAACACAGAGAAGAAGATCGAGTGCGAAGTTTGCGGCAAGAGGTTCCTCCAGAAAAGCCACTTGAATGGTCACATGTTGGTCCACAGCGAAAAGAAGTTTGGATGCGAGTTGTGTGGCAAGCGCTTCATCCTAGAGAGCCACCTGAACAGCCATATGCACATACACAGTGAGAAGAAGTTCGTGTGCAACATTTGCAACAGGCGGTACACCCACAAGAGCCACCTGAGCAGCCACATGCTTGTGCACTGCGAGAAGAAGTTCGAATGCGAGATGTGTGGAAAGCGCTTCTTCCAGAGAAGTCATCTCAACAGTCACATGTTTGTTCACACCGAGGAAAAGCGATTTGAATGTGAAATGTGCTACAAAAGATTTGCCCAGGAGAGCCACCTGAACAGCCACAGGATTGTGCACACGGCAGAGAGGAGGTTTGAGTGCGAAGTATGCAGGAAGAGATTTTACATGAAGAGCCACCTAATTAGTCATAGTTTTGTACATAGTGAGGAGAAAATGTTTGAGTGCAAGGAGTGTGGGAAACGATTCACGCAGGAGATACATCTTAATAGCCATCGTTTCGTCCACACGGAGGAGAAGAAGATTGAAAACCAGACTTGGGGAAAGCGATTTACACACGAAAGTTACCTGAATGGGCACAAGTTCATTCCGTACGACATGAAAAAGTTTGTTTGTGAAGAGTGTGGGAAGAGATTCCTTTTGAAGAGCCATTTGAACAGTCACAGGTTCATCCACAGGGAAGAGAGAAGGTATGAATGTGACATCTGTGGAAAGCGATTCACCCAGAGGAGCCACCTGAGCACTCATAAGTTTGTCCATAGTGAAGAGAAAATCTTCGAGTGCGATGAATGCGGGAAGAGATTCTCACAACAAGTTCATCTCAGTAGTCACAAGTTCGTTCACAGTGCCGAGAGAAAGTTCGAGTGTGAGGAATGTGGGAAGAAGTTCATCCAAGAGAGCCACCTCAATAGCCACAGGTTCATGCACGGTGACAGGAAGGGGATTTCGTACGAGGATAACATCAAATTACTCACGCAGAAGTCGCAGATGAACACTGTGCTCATGAACGCGGATGATAAGGTACTGACGTACGAAGACACAAGCAAGTTGTTCCAGCAACAGGCCTATCAACCAGCGTACACATACGGCCATTTAACTGGACAGCTTGCGGGGCAGCTAACAGGACAGTTAACTGGGCAGTTGGCTGGCCAGCTCACTGGACAATTGACAAATCAGTTAGCTGGACAGTTGAGCGGTCAACTGACAGAAAAAGTACGAACATTGTGGCCTCTGTAGCCATCGGCCCAGAATGTTGTCGTGTTTGCTATGAATAAAGAAAATTGATAGATCTGTGACAGTGATTTTTTCTTATTTTATGTCTGTACGTTAAACTACAGTACAGAATTTACTGTCTTCAAGTGCAAAATCTAACTCTGGTAAGAAAGAGCAAAATCAATTTTTTGTGATACGTGAAAATTACGACTTTTGGTACGGACAAAATTTTTATACGCTGCAAAATCCAACTTTTATTGACAATGTGCAAATTCAGATAGGTTTCCCCAGAGTGCAAAATCAGACTTCACAGGTGACGCACTGCAAAATTTGCTGGGCAAGGGTGCAAAATTCACGGAAGTATAAACTGGCGAACAGAGCAGTACGTCGTTTTGTTCTTGACGATAAGTGTTACTGGCGGAGTGTTGGTCACAGTTCCTCAGGTATGTATGTGTGAGGTAAACAGTGAACTGTTGACCTGTGATGAAGCTGTATGTTTCGGGTGACAACGTGTAGAGTAAACATTCATCCTCGCGAACCTCGTGTTCAGAATGACCCATCTTATGTGGTGTAGTGAGAATAGAAATTAGCGTGATGCCATACAAATAGGTACAACTATTCGACTTCGACCAGGAGTCTGTTAGATATTTGTTAAACTAATGTTTTATGATATTTTTGTTTGTTCGAAAGGTGCATTGAATCCTCTTGAGATCTCTGTTAGGTACACCACTGTCTTCTTCTGTTTGTTTACGATTAAGGGTTTTGAACGCGCCTTTGTTGTTCCTTTTTGTAAGCTGCTGTAATTACTGTAAATGGTAATTTCCAGCGACCTGTTCACAAGATTGTATCTCCCGTCTTTCAGCGAGAGGGAGACTTCGCTACAAATGTGTCGATCAGGTTATGATAGGGTTAAGTTTTGCTTTTCTTGCATTCATTCGAGCTGTCAGTTCCAGTATTTTGTGAATCCAGCATTAACCTGCGCTATTTCTGAATCTCTCTTGAAATTCTTTCTAAATTGCATCTGGGCTTGCAACTGTGTGATGTACAGTCAACGTGCCATTAATCGTGCATTGGCCTGCGCTGTTTTAGAGGTAATTAACAACACACCACACCCAGTACACAACAATACAAATGCTTCAGAAACACGTCGTTAGATAATTGTAACAGTTGTGTTAATGCATTCAGTTACTGTTCCTTCCTTGATATGCAGATCAAAATATAGGTACCTTTCAGACGAACATTCAACAGATTCAACAGGAAGCCCACTTCATTTCTTTGTTTCCAGTGTCACCAGGTCAGCTTGAAGTGATGTATATAAATTTGGTGCTTGTAAAAAAAAAACTTGAAACGTACGTGTAAAGGTGTTATTGCAGTATTTGGATCTTTGTTAGATAGTGACCCCCAAGGGTTTTCGGGGGTCGTTATCTAGGAATAATATTTCTTTGGGGTCATTATCTTTTTTGATATTTACAGTCTTTTGTTTATGTTTCTACAGTCATCCCCAAATGGGCCTGTACTAAACACACCGCGAAGGTGGATACATACCGGGTTAAAACCCTTTAGGGGGTCACTATCTAGGAAAGATCCCAGTATTTCTAAATTTAATGAACTAGTGTTACATGTAGAATATTTGTATAAAATGGTTTTAACTTCAGGGACCTTGAAACACTTTGAAAATGCATTTTCACGGGAAGATGCATTCTCAAACAATGCTTATTGCAACTTGAATAAGAGCACAGGCATGAGAAGTGTCTGTGTGACAGATTACAACGCATATTCCAGACTTTTAAGATGTTGAATGAAACAGGAGAGAAAATATGTAGGCCTGATCATTGGAATAGTTTTGGAAGTAGGAAATAGCTCTGTGTTTTCAAAGGTTGTTTTATGTGAGATCGTGTAATTGGGAATCTGTTGGGCCAAAGGTAAATCAACAGTTATTTTTTATGTTATTTACTTATTTACCAGTACTGTACCCTCAGTCGTCAGTGGCATTATTTTACAAGGTTTTTGAAAAACCACAAATGTAATTGTGAAGATGAAGAGGTTTCAGTGTCATGATTTGATATTTAATTTTATTTTTGCATTATTGACATTAAGCTGATAGAACTGCTTCAGTCACGTTCCCTAAACGAGGTAAGCAGTCTTGGCTTAATTGTGCAGGTGGTAGTTGCAAATTGCCATTTTTGGGCAACGAGCAATTATCAATTCATTGTGATTTGGTTTCTCTTATGCATTTCAAACATAGTTTGTCGTTTATCGCACAAGGAGTCCGTTGAGTGAGGCCCTCTTCCAATGCAGCTCTCATGACATGTAAGTCGACTGATATTGTGTAAAATGCTGATACACTTTGAAAAAGTCCCGATTTCAGTATTAAGAACTCGTTACGGTATTTATTGCTTTTTACGTATTTGGTTGTGAATTTATGAGGTCCTTTCTTAAGTAAAGGTGTGGAGGAAATCTCGCGGAGGCGGATACACCCCCGGGATTTTTACGTGCCAGTTTTTGAGCTACTTGCGTATTGTAAGGCTACGTTGTCGCAGGGACGGATGGACGCATTCGAAAGTAACCAGGGAAATTAAAAGGCAGCACTTGAAAGGGAGACACTGAGGTCGTAGAATAGAAAGAATTGGAATACTTGTTAGTCTTACTACCCACAAAAGCAGCTTGCGATAGAGTCGGAAGGGCTGCTGCTTACGTTCAAGCTCCGCTTACCAACACTGCATTAGGAGTCTACTTTCTGTTAATCTCATCTTTTCGGGTAACCATTCCAAAACGTTTTCCACGTGGAGTTAGAATCTCATTCTCCGTAACCTGTCCACAACTTTCTGTTCCTCAATCAGTACCACTACTGTGTCCGAGTTGTCTCGTTTCATTTTAAATGTTTGTTCCGTCTTGTTTTGCCCAGGTTTGTGCACTCTTTATAAACAGTTGTACATAATTCGTGTACATATAATATAGATTTAATATCCATGTGTCAAAAAGAATCCACAGCTACAGCTATGCAGGAGATTGTCAAAAATGCCTATGTCATCACCATACTGAAGCGTATGGCCAAGTTGTATGAGAACCTAGTTTGATGTCAAGTTGACTTTTAAGTTCAGAGGTCTTCGGTGCTCCATGCGAGTTGAGAAAAAAAGATGTATAGATAAACCGTTTGGTGTTAAACGTGTATTTCAAGACTGTCCTCGCGATTGGCTGGCGAGCAGAAAGGAAAATTTCTTCGGCAAGCGAACTCGCGTGGCAAACCGAGACGCGCCACTGAACTTCGCTTTGATGACGCCAGGTGGCGTTTGTGGTGTTCCTCGACTTCTCGGACTTGACAATAGGTGGCGTGTGTGTGTTTTTGCGAGTTCCTTACTGTGTCAAGGGCATTAAATTGTTTGTATTATACGCTTTGAACTTTTGTACTTTTTAGTTTTGCATAGAAGAAATAATAACAGTGTTACGTGGAAGTATTCTTTTCTTGGCCAAATGTTAGATCAGATTGAGAACTAAAGGTGCATAATTAGTAGGAGTCTGTCAGTTTCGACTGTTTAGTAGTGTTTTTTAAAGGCATTAATTTTGACATTTGATACTCATGTTGCACAATTATTACTCTCACCGAATGATTACCTGTTAGCAAATGCATTTATTTGTATTTCAATTTGGTTTAGTTGGGTAATGTATGTTCAAATTTTTGTGCCGATATTTTTAATGCAATGTATATATATATATATATATATATATATATATATATATATATATATATATATATATATATATATATATATATATAATCTGGGCATTTATTTTACTCATTCTTGTATCTCGAATGCTCTTAAGTACAACGTGAAGGTTATATTCTTTGGTGGTCATATCCAAGTTTGTGATAGGTGTGCACAAATAGTCCTGAATAGTTTTGGGGCCTACATCCGATGAAAAAGGGTTAAGGGTTAGGAATTGACCTTGCTTTCTATGCAAATGTGAACGTAGACGATGCGCGCTGCCTATGTGAATAGGCTAGATACATTTACATTTAATTATACTGTACATGATACCTGCAGTATTCAACTCTGTATCGCTACGTAGGCAGATTAAATACCGAGTTACTCGACTCTCTCTCTCTCTCTCTCTCTCTCTCTCTCTCTCTCTCTCTCTCTCTCTCTCTCTCTCTCTCTGACCTTTTAGAAAACTCTGCTGAAATGTGGAATTGATAAAAGGCTTTCGTGATTGAACTCGTATACTTTTGTATAATCATTTAGTCTGTTTGTTGGGCATTATGATATCAAATATAAACTTGCATATATTTATGCATCATATCTGTACAGTTTCAGTCAGTCCTTGATACTATGTCTACCTAGCGGGTGTTTCTGTAGACCTATTCCATATTAAGTTGAAATGTTCAGAAATTAATTGCTATTCTTTATATGAAATCACAGACGCCCGCTAAATTTAATCATTAATTTTCAATTTGATTATAAATTGATTCCGCCTGCATCCCACTTTCGCAAAATTTCAAATATTTCCCCTAAACATTCCTGGAGAAATCATACGAGAACTTCCCTTTAAGACAGGGACTGAATGAAACTATGTATGTGTATGTATAATGCATATTTGTGATATTTATATGTATGCATTACCTGTGTTTTATGTTAAGTACGTAGACGTTCCAACTCAGAACATGAGTAAAAATGAGTCTAGTTCGTGCGTCTAGAGGCTTTGTAGGAGAGAGGAAAGGTGGGGGGTTTTTGTTGGGGGGGGGGGGTGTGGCTGGAGGTGCACTGCCAAGGAATATATATATATAAATAAAAAATAAATCATCATCCATGACTTATACGAGCCACACGGAGCCATTTAATCAGCCAGAATGCATTGGATTTCGCAGCAGTTTCCAGCGACTGGATTAAATTTAGCAACAGGTTGGGATTGGAGGTGGTCAGTGAGAGAGACACGCCAGGGCATTTTGTGTGAGGTCATTCACCTGTTATGTCTACTGTATGTACAATAATTTATTTCAGTGTTAATGCGTTGGAGAATGATTTTTTTTTTTTTTTTTTGTATCAATTTTGTTAGGACTAGATATTTTTTTTAGTTTTTCATTTGAGTAGATGTATCGTCGAGCTAGCGTTCGTAAGAGTTGTAAATTATTCAATATATAGGCCATATTTTAATCCTGTATATCATTTTTAATAAATATTTTATTACTGAGGCCGTACTTTTCATTGAACCCTTTTTGTAGACTTAAGAACGAGTTGGAAAAATGATGGTGATAATTTTGCTTTCAGGCCGCAAAGAACGAGCGATGGACTCGATTCTTTAAAGAAAAAAAGGTTGTAAGTCAAGGGGGAGTATGGAAGCTGGAAGAGATTTCTTAAGTTTTGCGCTGACATGTATATATATACATATGTATATGACTTTTTTTTTTTGGTGGCTGGTTGGTCTAAGCCAAGGTCAGTTACCACACATCGGTTCGAATTCTGCTGGGAGCGAGACACTTGTCAAAGTTCCCTTTTTGTTGCAAGTCATTTCTAAGGTTATAGTGAATTGCATGGTTAATATGCAGCAATATATATATATATATATATATATATATATATATATATATATATATATATATATATATATATATATATATATATATTATATGTAATGTCAGATTACAATCTGGGCCACCTCTATAAGGTAAAATATCACCAAAAAGTTTGTGTTGTCATTTAAATGTCCACGAGTTGGGAAACTTGGAGCACAGGTGCCAAGAGTATATTAAGTATATCAAGATGACTGTAAGTCCTTCAAAAGAAGTGAAATTAGGAGAGTATGAATACACTTCAGTTGCTTAATGAAAGGGGTTCATTTTTCCAGCGTAGTTCATTTTCACATGAAACATCGCTAGTTACTTACTGCCTAGCTTAGAATCTGAAGTTCTGAACGCTTTATATATAAAGATTTTGATGAAACCTTCATGTTTTGATGGACGGGAATCTGAATGCTTCCCTTAATAGCGGATCTCTCTTGTAAATGTCGTAATAATGTAAAAGTAATCCGCGTTCATCACAGAATTCAATTGCCCATTAACTTTCGACCAATGTACCGGCTCCTCAAATTGTCTGGTTACGCAGTTAAAGGCTTACTTTCCTTGCCTAATTACCCATTTTGAACAAGTCGTAAAGTTCCTACCATACAAAATTCCAAACCTTTTCACTTCTGTTCTCGATTTATAGCCGATGTAGTTTTCAAGTCCCTATAAATTGCTCACGTTGTAATGTATCATTTTTTTTTTACCTGTCTTGCGTTGTCATCTGTAAAAAAAAAGTCCCCTTGTGCATTGGTCGACAATTTTGCAACTAACAGTTCTGCGCCGTTACAGAATCGGCTTAGTTAACTTACGTATTATTAGTCTGTGCTCATTCTTCCTTATCTAATATATCTTCTTTAGGGGTGTAGTAAGTTGAGTATACCTTCGTTTTACCAGACCACTGAGCCGATTAACAGCTCTCCTAGGGCTGGCCCGAAGGATTAGACTTATTTTACGTTGCATCGCACACTTCTACTTAAGAATTGGATCTTTCCTAGACAGTGACCCCCCAAGGATTTTTCTTGGGTCGTTATGTATGACTAATATTTCTTAGGAGTCATTATCTGCATGATATTTAAAGTCTTTTGTTTGCTTTTAATGGTAATCCTCAAAGGGCTTGTACTAAACGCCACAAAGGTGGATACATAACGAGTTAAAACCTTGATTTCCAATTTCTGTGGGCTACTTATGTCTAGAGGTGTCTGCGTGTCGTGACAAAGCCATCTTAAATGCCTCGTGTGCCCTTCAGCAATGTTGTAAATGAAACTGATAATTTTATGAACAGATTATACAATTTAGGTCTAAGGCCAAACACTGGGATCTATGAGGCAATATTACGGAATGGAATATGAGATTTAGGCATAAAGCCAAGCACTGGGACCCACAGGGTCATTCAGCGCTGAGATGACAATGAATGGAAATGGAAATTTTATATAAATAATGAGTTTAATGGTAATGATAAAGAGCATTTCTGATAAATGTTTGAGACATTCGCAGTTAGGGGTAAATAACTGAAATTTTCCGTTGCAATATAAAAAAGTTTATTAAACACAAGATATACATAATTTAAGATCACATATAAATGACAACTTATAATACTGTAACCTTACACTGGGTCGATATTCAATGCCTTATAAACTGCGCCCCCCTTAAAACACCCTAGCTAGCTATTATACACGATACTAAAAATACCATGTTTTCATCAAAAACATTGGTTCTCTTCTGAAGCTATAATTCGTGTTTTCTCTTTTTTTTTATAATAATACTTGGTTAAGGCTTTTATTCTTTTTTTTTATTAGTTTTTAATAGCTACCAACTACTACTCTACTACAGTCTAAGATATACATTTAATGTACTAGGCAAGTGGTCATCGTGCCTGTCGGTTGCAGAAGCCCGCGCATGCGCGCCAGAATGCAAACAAAAGCTTACCCACGCAGACATTCGATTCATGTAGATAGCTGCCACTTGGTCGTCCGTCCGGCGCTCGTTTTATTTTTTAATTTTTTTATTTTTTCTTCCACCGAGACGGACGAAACGAATCCGGTACTTCATGTACCTCTCAAGGAAATAATAATGGATTCAAGCAGTCACTCAAATGTATAATAAAACTGGTGGGAGTAAAGGAAAAGCCATTTATGAATTTTTTTTTCTTTTCTGGAACCTGTCACGGCGATGTGGGGGCACGTGACTGCAACCGACAGCATCTTGTGTTTAGGTTGGCTGGTGACGACACTCAAAAAAGTGTGTGTGGATTTACTCGTTCGTCTGGGGTCTTGATAAGAAGAGTGACAGCTTCTATAAAATAATAGGACGCATTGATTTAATAAATTACGATGTACTTGGTATATATTTTTTTTTGGTCGCCTAGTCATTTGACAAGCATTTTCAGATTAATCAGAATTTCTTGATGGCGAGCCCTGAATACTCAACTGGCTGCCCAAAATCAACGATAATTATAACATCGGTAATATCCACGGGAAAAAAATAAATAGGAAATAACATCCCCCCGTCACGGGGTGCTAGATTAACACACCAATCAATCAGATCGCTCATAGTGGAGCGTCACTTCACCGTTGCAAGACCCCAGTCGAAATAGTGTAGCGAGATCTAGCCACCATGTCAGTGTAGGCCCTAATATCACAAGTTTCAAACCAACATTCGCTTCCAGTAACTAATATAAAATATCTAAAATTACTTTCTCTCGCCCATCTACTACTTTTAAAACCCCCAAAATATGCGTTTAGATATACACCGTCTAGCAGCCAATTTTTTTTTATTTTTTTTATATATTTTCAAAATATTTTGTTTTTATTTATCAAGAGGAAAAGGCATAAGTAAGTCACTAATATCTTTGTTGTATTCATAACTATTGGAGGTTTGTGGAAACAAGTCATTTCACTCCAAATGTGTTTGGAAATTTGCATACCAAGTCTGTTTCCCTGCTCCAGCCAGTGAACTGTGATGTTGCAGTTCAGCTGCAGTGGCTTTTCTTTATATATTTCTTTTTGTGTGTAACAGTACAAATATATTTTGGCATGTGCATTATTATGCAGTAATTTCTTGAAGTCAGCCAACTGTAGGCGAGGCGATGCATCAGTCATGGGTCCAGAGAATACCTTACTAGCCAGTCTTTATGAACACTGCTAGGTGGGTCACTGTCCACAGCAAACAGGATCAATTAATGATAAAAAAAAGGTCATATTAGTTGATCACCCCAATCTGTTCTCTTTCAAATCACTTTCAAGTGATCCTCATACTAATCTCTCTCCTCATGGAAAATTTTCAATGTCTTCAGAAAAAATAACTAAATATCTTCTGTAGAAGAACAAACCTCGAGAGATTATCATGGCTATGCGGTTTCCTTTGAAAATGCTATATATTTATCCTTCTCACTGCAACCACCAAAGCTGTGGATGATTAACTGCAACGGAATGAACAGTATCTTTTAAGCATCACTGACAAAGATCAAGATACTACTGCAGTAATTCATGTTCTTTGAAAAGTGACCAAAATACTCTCCAGTACAAATGACAAAGTTCTTGAGTGATTACCACATTTTTTCTTTAATAGATTAAAATCCTCTTCAACTGAATTAACTGCATTTTACTGATTACCACAACAGTGCAAGTTCTTGATTCTTTTTTTGGAAAATAATTAAAAATTTCCATAGATAGGCCTGCAAAGCTGTCATGTGATGCTTCAGAACCTGTTTTCTTTGAGAGAGCACAGAAAATCCTCTTCAGCAGAACCAGCCAACAAACTCTCGAGTCCGTTTCCAGAGACTGATCTCAATTTCCTTGACAGTTCAAACATCATGACTGTCTTCAACAGACCAAATAAGTGTTGACTGCAGTAATCCATACAGACTCTTAATAAAAAAAAAAGGTCAGCGGGTAAATGCTGAAACATATCCTATCCAGAGTGAACGTTTGTTTCCACAAAAGTCAATGAATCTTAAGAAAAAAAAAAAAACACATACAAGAGGCAAGTAAATACATTAAAACTGCACTTTCTGTAATGCAAAAGGATTGGACCCATCCATTTAAAACTTAAAGCAAAACGTACATAGGTAATTTTTCTAAGAAAGAGACAAAAAAAAAAAAATAGTTACAATGAGAACTTCAAACAAACCGAGGTGTCTGGGATCCACTGAAGCCTCTTCCTTACTCTGAGTTAGTTAGAATTTGCAGATGCTAACTGATCATCACTGGGTCAGTATGTCTGAAGCAACAATGAAAAAAACTCATTTTTACGAAAACTCTCATCATGATGTAAGTAGTAGTGATTAGACATACTGGAAAAACTTGACCAAGTTTTAGAAGTTGCATCGGTTTTGACAAAAACTTGGTTAACAGCTCACTGGGATACAGAAGTTACCCAGTAAAGTGTCAGTTGGTTCTTGATATCTTTCCAGCCTTGGGCAACGAAGCCGAGCTCCCAGTAGATGTCACTCTCAGTCAAGGGAACGTGACTGACTGCCTCACTCCGCAGTCCATGGATGGCGACACGTCGGAGCGAGGTAACAAACGCTACCGGGCATCAAAATGGAGACGCAGCATTATTTGTGGCGTGTACAAATTGGCTGCTAGACTTAACATCTGATACAGATGCTTGATAAATACTCTACATGTACGTTGACCTTATGGTCCATTAACTATGATATACAATATAATGTATGGATGCCAACATACTAATAACATGGCATTAACCCCATAAGTTATAATGTGAGATATATCGCAAATCTAATTGGTGTAGGTTTCTACTTTGTGCTTTTTTTTAAAAACAATTTCCTTCCTTTAATGCCAATTCGTCATTGTATTTTCCACGAGTCACCTAAACAGGAAGTTAAACTGTTTGCTGGAACATTCATTACTTTACTGTTAACTTTCACTGCCTGTGAAGAACATGGATATTGTATATACTGGAGTGCGTCAAGGCCCTCAGCTGAGACCTGCCTCCCAGTTCATCAGAACAGCCGCCCAACAGGCATTGCAGTGTAGACCACACTTTTCATTAAAACTTATGATTTCAATACTATGTTCACATTCAGGCATTACGAAGTATCTCATCACCCCTAAGGACTACCTTGCATACATATGCAGCATGAAAGTTCAACTGAACGATACAAATAAGGAAAAGTATCCTTACAGACATTGAAAGAATTCTTGTAAAGTATGGACAGTTATATCAGTTTACCTATACATTCAAAGCTTACGGTGGCTAACCCAAATTGGCAAAGTGTAACAACTGGCGTTTTCTTAAAGCAAGTTAATTCATTTAACAATATACAGATCATTACTAAGCTGAATTAAAAAAAAAAAAGCCAAATTTCTTTCTGCGGGCATTTTCTGAATGTTGCAAAAAAAGAGAAAAACCTAATGTTTAAAATCCTTCTGAGAATTTATCAGTCACGTTACTACCTGCATTTTCTCTCTGCTGCACGAAGAAATTCCAATGCAGTGTCTTGTTTTCAATCACACAGGGCACTTCCACTGTTCTGTCAATCATATCTCTTTAAAAAAACTCTGCTGCTCGTTTGCTGATTATCCTTGAGGCTCACGTCATCACTTTGAGACAGATTTCAAACACTGGTACTACAATGAACATCGTCATCTCATAACAGATCTTAAAAAGAAAATCAAAATTTTTCACAAACAACTCCAGGTTACAATTTCTCGCTTCATCACGTCGCTCTCTCCCAAAATTGTCGTCGTCCATGCTTTCCTATCTCACACACACTCCCCAAGAGGCAGGCAACCTTAGTATGAAGGAACAGTCGTCAGAACAGCCGTCAGAACAGTCCTCAACTCAAAGCCATCCATACACAACATCTGAGAAATAACCTCTATGGTATATTCACGAAGTTCCTGAGCATCATCAAACCTAACGTAGTAGCAACATGCATTTCTCCTTATCCTTTAAAAAATACTCAAGACAAGCATCTCACTTAGACAGACATCTCACTGGAAACAAACTTCTCCGTAAAAAAAGTATATATTAAACAATATAAACATTGTTTTCTGTATAGTACATTCCATAAACACCACCCATCTTGCACAAAGTATATGAAATGACACTAAAGCTCCAATACTCGGGCAAATGCGAACAACCGATGAGCGTCCCTTTCCACCACGCTGCATCCCGCGTCACACTCACGCACATTTACTGGTAATAAATGTCTTTGGTTCTCACAGGATAATCAAGCACCAACAGCCCTTGGTGTGTCTACTGTATATATACACTATAATGAATATCTGAATAAAGAAATCGTACACTTCCCGTGCATCCACTTTAAAATACAATATAATTTACGTCACAGGCTTACATCCTACACCATATTACTAATACCTTAGATATTGCAAAATATATTTCAGGCAATAGCTAACTGTAATCTATGTACAATAAGGAATTGGGATAAGTGAATACACCTAGGTTTTGGCCTATTTTGGCTACAACGACCAGAGTGTACGCACATGTTCCCATTGGGCATAGGCATAGGGTGACTGATTTGTCTGTTGGATCAGTAACTTGGCGTTCTGCTCATAATGGTACTGCTTCTTGTCATCTGTAACCAGCTGAGCATTGTGGTCTTCAAATGGCTTCTTCTCCATTTCCTGGACGATGATTTGACCATTCTGAAGGTTGGGCAAATCGCGAATAATCTCCTTGCCATACTCGACTTCAATCTTCTCACTGTGGACAAACCTGTGGCTATTCAGGTGGCTTTCTTGGACAAACTTCTTCCCACACTGGTTGCATTCATACTTCTTCTCGCTATGGACAATTTTGTGACTGCAGAGGTAACTTTCTTGAGAGAATCTTTTACCACACTGGTCACATTCGAAACGTTTCTCCTCCTTGTGTACGAACTTGTGACTGACCAGGTGACTCTCGTGGGCAAATTTCTTGCCACATTCTTCACACTCTAAGACTTTGTCATCTTGATGCAAGAAATTCAGCATGTTCGCGTGATTCTTTGCAGCAATGCGGTTCCCCCACTGCTGGTACTCAATTTTGCCCTCTGTGTTGTGGGTGAACCTGTGATTGTTGAGGTGCATTTCCTGGATGAAACGCTTTCCGCAGGTTTCACACTCGTACTTTTTCTCATCGCTGTGTACGAACATGTGGGCACCCAGGTGACTCTCCTGGGCGAACTTTTTCCGACATACCTGACATTCAAATTTCTTCTGTTCCGTGTGGACAAATCTATGGGCATTCAGATGGCTACTCTGGCCAAACCTCTTTCCACATATGTCACACTCAAAGTTTTTATCTCCATGGACTTGCATGTGGCTGTTAAGGTGACTCTCCATATTGAAGCGTTTCCCACACAGTCCACAGACGAACTTCTTTTCATTGTGAACAAGCATGTGGCTGTTAAGATGACACTCCATATTAAACCTTTTGCCACAAACATTGCACTCGAACTTCTTTTCTGTGCTGTGCATAAGCATGTGGCTATTGAGATGGCTCTCCATATTAAACCTCTTGCCACACATTGGGCAGCCAAAGTTCTTTTCTTCACTGTGCATAAGCATGTGACTGTTAAGATGACTCTCCATATGAAACCTCTTAGAACAAAGCCCACACTGAAACTTTTTCTCTCCATGAACCAGCATGTGGCTTTTGAGGTGACTTTCCATGAGGAATCTCTTCCCACACAGCATGCATTCAAAGGTCTTTTCATTGTGCACCAACATGTGACTGTTTAGATGGCTCTCCATGTTGAACCTTTTGTTACATATTTCACATTCAAAATTTTTCTCTTCACTGTGGACAAGCATGTGACTTGTCAAGTGGATTTCCAGAATGAAGCGCTTTTCACAAATCTGACAGGCAAACTTTTTGTCTTCACTGTGCACGAGCATGTGGCTGTTAAGGTGATTTTCCATAGCGAAACGCTTTTCACAAACGGTGCACTCGAAATTCTTCTCCATACTGTGTACCATAACGTGACTGTTCAGATGGCTCAACATATTGAACTTCTTCCCACATATCTCACAGGCGAATGTTTTCTCATTGTGGACGAGCATATGGCTCACGAGGTGACTCTCCATATTAAATCTTTTATGGCAGAGCTCACATTCAAAGGTCTTCTCATTGTGAATGAGCATGTGGCTATTGAGATGACTTTCCATGATGAACTTCTTATCGCATATGCTGCATTCGAACTTCTTCTCGCTCATGTGAACGACCATGTGGCTGTTTAGCTGGACCTCCATGTGGAAGCGCTTGCCACAAAGCACGCACTCAAATTTCTTCTCGTCGCTGTGGACCAGCATGTGGCTCTTCAGGTGGCATTCCATCTGGAACCTCTTGCCACAGAGCATACACTCAAAGTTCCTTTCTTTGCTGTGTTTCAGCATGTGGCTGTTGAGGTGACTCCGCTGAGTATATCTTTTACGGCATATCCCGCACTCGAACTTCTTCTCCGTGCAGTGCACCAGCATGTGGCTGTCGAGGTGGTTCTGCATGGCAAAACGCTTGTCGCACACTTCGCACTGAAACTTTTTCTCGGAAATGTGCACGTGCATATGGCTATTAAGGTAGTTTTCCATCGAAAATCTCTTTCCGCACACTTCGCACTCAAACTTTTTCTCTCGGCTGTGTTCCAGCATGTGGCCGTTGAGGTGACTCTCCATGGAGAACCTCTTGTTGCATATTTTACACACAAAGTTCTTCTCTCTGTCGTGCCAAATCATGTGGCTGGTCAAGTGGCTCTTCTGGGCGTAGCGCTTGCTGCACCGGTTGCACTCGTAAGGCTTGTCTGGGACCACCGGAGATGTTTGTACTTGCTGGTTCTGCTGCTGAGTCTGCACGGCAGCCTGTACCGTGTTCGTAGCAGTGTTAGCGGTGTGCATGGTCTGCACTGGGGCTTGAATGGCGTTCTGAATTGTCGTCTGAATGGCATTCTGCACGGCGTTAGGAGTTGGAATCTGCAAGGGTATCTGCTCTTTCGGCCCGGGGTTTGGATGTTCCTGAATCTGGAAGCTTATGAACGAGCCTGGGTGGGCCTGAGCTACCTGCTGGTGGTCGACCAATCCCATCTGATTGATCCGATGGAATTTTCCAGGGTAGGGAATGTGTAGACGCTCCATGGTGAGCAATGTAAGGCTAGATCACAAATATTTGCATCAAAGAGTGCCGCCGACTTGTACCCTCCAAAACTTAGCAAACTGACGTTCGACGTCCAAGAGAGGGGTCGTCTCTCTTACACCGTCTGCGTTCCTCGTATCTGCAGAAGAAAGAAAAAGAGTAGGTTAGAATAAGTAAACTAAATTAAATGAAAATTCTTAAAAGATAATGTACAGTATATGCTGCAGTTTATCTATAGGACACTTCCTAGTTATTGAAGCGTCAGTACGTATACACATTTTATCACAATATTTAATGAGAATGACCAAGAGATTATATTAAATTTTTTTCAGTGAGTATAAGAAAGGAAGTTAATTATTGGTTCTATCGAACTCTCAGGAAACAGTTACCTGTACATATTCTCAAACACGTCATAGTTATTGAAGCATCAGTACGTACATTTTGTCACAATATTTAAGAGAGAACAAACAAGAGATTATATTAACTTTTTTTTTTCAGTGAGTATAAAAAAGGAAGTTAATTATTGGTTCTATCGAAATCTCAGAAAGCAGTTACATATTCTCAAAGTCCCACAAAATTAACATTTGTCGAGCACAGTACTTAACTAACAAGAATTTGTAATTCCCCAAGTTAAAGCAGTATCGCAGCAAATCATAACATCAAAAGTGTATTCTTAGGGTGCATCCACACTACAGTGAAACAAGTCATAAACACATGAGCAGCTTATCACATACATATCACAAACAGGTTAAATACAAGTCAGTGACTCACTGACTTGTTCTCAACTTGTTTGTGATACGTATTTGAGAAGGTTCTGATACTTTAGGTGAATGCACCCTTAAGATTATCGGTCTAGTTAACTTGAAACTTTTTCAACTGAGTAAATAAACTTACCAGGAATATAAGGAGGATAATATTAGTGGTTTTTGTTCTTTAGGTTTCTGCTTTACATATAACAAGTTTTATAATGAAAGCAGGTTTTAATAATTAGAGCCTTGGATAATTCTCAAGTGATTTCGATAATACCCAAAAGAATGTTTGTGTCAGAGTGTAATACATGAATTAAAAACATCTTGCACTTCATTCTTTAATAAAACTTTAACCTTAAAGAATTCAGTTTTTTAAAGGTTACAGAATTGAGTGCAATTTACATAATATTTTCATCATGTGGGCCTTGCTTACAGTGCTGCTGACATCTTTAATTTGTCTGAGTGCATTCATGGGGCCTTAACTTCTTACTAATTAATTAATTTATTTTTCTTTTTTAATAAGTAAGATATCTTCTTTCTGTATTTCTCTTTTTGCTTCCTCTTAATTCTTCCTAATGAACACCTTAATATTCTTTGGAAGCTTGAATTTCAAGTCAGTGGCCCCTTATAATAATAATAATAATAATAGTTCCTAGTGTGTCCATAAGAAGACTGCCTGAGAAGCATCATATTGACGGTCTCGGAGACTTGCATTCTAGGGTAGACTGACTGCTCTGGAATCTTAGTCTACTTTTACAAGAGGACTGGATTGAGAGCCCTAGAGACTACATTCTGTTGTCGCCACGCGACTGGTCTGATAGCTTTAGAGACTTACAGTGTATTTTATAGTGTATTTTCACCAGAGGGTGGTATTAAAAGCTCTAGAGGCTTACTTTTTATTCTTACCAGAAGGCTGGACTGGACTGACAGCCCTGGGGACTATATTTTCACCACAAGGACTAGTCTGACAACTTTGGAGACTTAGCCTTTTTTCACAAGAGGGCTGGATTGACAGCCCTGGGGACTACATTTCACCACAAGGACTAGTCTGACAACTTTGGAGACTTAGCCTTTTTTCACAAGAGGGTTGGATTGACAGCTCTGGAGACTTGCATTCTGTTCTCAGCAGAGGGCTGGTTTGACAGCCTGGAGGGCTAATATTCACCAGAAAATGTTGTCTGAAAGCATGGAAGGGGCTACAAGTAATCAGTATATCTTAAGAATGTCTTTGTGTATTGCTGAATTCACAGTAAGACTGATCTTGAACCACTGAAAAGTATTTGGGCATTGCCTAGCATTTTTGTTGCATATTAACTAGAGGATTGGGACACGGCATCGAGTATTTGCATAGCAGTGAAAGTAAGGATTGTATTTTCAAGAAGACTCTTCTGCTAGAACATACAAGATTTGAAAGAACTCAATTATTGTTGTACCTTGTGTTGACGATTACTACTAATGAATTGTGTGTATATATATTATATATATATCTCCATGTGCATATGTGAAAAAATTGCAGTCCCTTATAACATACACAACTGAATTTCCAAGGCTTCTGTCCCTAGTCGTAGAAAATATGATAAAAAAAAATGCACAAGAAATCACACTCGGAAATACTTGCTCCACCGTATCAAGCAATTCCATCATTCAGAAATGATAAGGTGTCACTGTGGGAACTCCGTGGGAATTGGGGTAGGGTTGGGGTTTGGGGTCGTGGAAGTGGGGGGGGGAGGTATGGCTGTTAAAGACGAACTTTAAACTGGTGTATCGTATGAGAAGTGCGAACCAAAATTACTAGTAATAGTACGACTAGTAATAGTACTACTACTACTGATCTGATTTCATTAAAATTTCACGTAGTATTAAATAGTCATTGACTTTATACAACTGAAACTTGGTTTGAGGACTGACACTTGTATCGATTCGTCATTATACTTTCAATAAAAAGTGTCGTTTTAACGTGAACTTATGAAATGTCATGAATTTTTATCGTCATTTATCCTTAGTTATGGGTCTCATTATTTCTTGTTCTTGCCCAGTCTTTTAACTGCTTGTTTCTCGTTAATAAATCTATCTATCCATCTATCTACCTACCTATGTATATATGTATGTATGTATAATGTGTATGGCAATGCGGTATATGTTTTCATTTAACGGACGATCACAAAATAATTACATTAAAAATAAATTCCCCCCTTTGCACTTTTTCCACTTTCGAGTTTTTCCTTAAGTCGGGCGAAAATATTGCTCCTGCTGTTTCAAGTTCACTTAAAGTTATTCCATTACACGTCATGTACGCGTCTGCTTGAAAGCAAACAGTCTCTGCTTTTTATTACGTAAATAACTTCACATTCTTACTGCCCGTTCGACCGCCAAATGTGCTTTGATGAGAACGTGGGCCTAATATTAGTATAAAAAAATGCAACAGAACTGAGCTGCTGAAATAATAATAATAATAATAATAATAATAATAATAATAATAATAATAATAATATATTCGAAAATGGTTACATTAGGCTTCCGTTAGCCTAC